>NC_091328.1:25540281-25557781 GCF_038502225.1 Cherax quadricarinatus
CCCTCAAAATTAGCAACATACATAACTAACCCACCATCCCTCAAGTTTACAACATACATAACTAACCCACCGTACATCAAGATTAGCAACATACATAACTAACCCACCGACCCTCAAAATTAGCAACATACATAACTAACCCACCGTCTCTCAAGATTAGCAACATACATAAATAACCCACCGTCTCTCAAGATTAGTAACATACATAACTAACCCACCGACCCTCAAGATTAGCAACATACATAACTAACCCACCGTCTCTCAAGATTAGCAACATACATAAATAACCCACCGTCTCTCAAGATTAGCAACATACATAACTAACCCACCTTCCCTCAAGATTAGCAACATACATAACTAACCCACCGTCTCTCAAGATTAGCAACATATATAACTTAACCACCGTTCCTCAAGATTAGCATCATACATAACTTTCCCAAAGTCTCTCAATTAACAACATACATAACTAACCCACCGTCCGTCAAAATTAGCAATATAACTGTGTGATGAATAATTTTGAAAACCGACAAGTTGAAGAATTGAGACACTTATGCAACACATGGGAATCTTTATTGAAGAAACGTTTCGCCACACAGTGGCTTCATCAGTCCAATACAAAGTAGAAATTGGTAAGTATAGTAGAAGTTCGAGGTAATCAGTCCCTCAACCTGGAATCGATGTGTTCAGTCCATCACTCTTGTAGGAAGTGCAGCATAGGGCCAGAGAGGTGGCTTATATACTGCGGTGAGATGAGTTGAAGCAGGAGGAGGTGAGATCACAGTGGGACCTGCCACTAGTGTAAGTAGGTCGTCGTTGAAGTTTCAGGAATACCCAAGATTCCAAGGAAGTCTCCAGTGTCTACAGATGTATGAATGGTTTTGAAAACCGACAAGTTGAAGAATTCCAGAATTATGCAAATACATGGGAATCTTTTATTGAAGAAACGTTTGCCACAGTGCCTACTGTCCAATACAAAGTAGAAAATTGGTAAGTATAGTAGTTCCAGGTAATCATCCTCAACTCTGAATCTGATGTTCAGCCCATCACTCTTTTGTAGGAAGTGCATAGGCCAGAGAGGCATGTATACTGCGTAGAAGGAGTTAAAGCAGGAGGAGGAGATCACAGTGATCTACCAGTGTAAGTAGGTCGTCGTCTCCATGCACTCATACACTCATTTGAGAGATCACTCTTTTCACATCTTAAGAAATATTTTTCATCGACAACCTTTTTATCATCATTCACCACAAACAACCTCATGAACACTTCATAAATCATTTGAATATTTACAACATTTTGAACATTTCAGTCAATAGGCCGAAGTTAATTCTCTGCTAAAAATATCATTTTGATTACTTCCCAAATAAGATTTATCATCTTCGTTTCTATCTAGCTATGTTTTCACAGAGTTTACTTGTCGAATGCGTCATAATTTACTCGATCATATACCAGTTCCCAGACTTCACAACATTATTTACAAAATTGGCCCTCATACACTTGAGTGACATGAAAAGATTTCTGTTAAATTCACAAACACACCGTTGATATTATTTCCATACTTACTTGTATACCACAAAAATATCAATTACTATTGACTACTTCAAAATATCGCTTGAACACATTCAAAACATCGTCGAAACCTTTGACACTTCCTTAAATAATTACCGAATACTATGGTTAAATAGCACACACGTTTAAACAATACTAAACAACAGAAATTAAGATCAATACTACAATACCTATTTTAGAAATTGGGTCACATTATAATAAGATTTATCTTGTTTTCATTTCAGACTATTATATATCATGAAATAATAAAATTATGTCTGGCTTAATATTAACATTAGCACAAAAAAAACTAACTCATACACTTATGACATGAGACATTACCATAACTAACACTGACTAACTTTGAACCAACTCTGAACAACACCAAAACACCACTGAACATCTTCAAAAAATACTCTGCACATCATTTGAACACCTTCAAAAACACAAAACACCTCCGAATACTCCCAAAACACTATTGATTACTACCAAATCACCACTGAATACTACCAAAACATTGTCAAAATCACCAGAAGCTAAGTTTAGCATCACCAGCTAACACCCCATTTTATAGAAATCCCCTCAAATCACTATAACCAAGAACTCCCTCCCCATGGGCAGAAAAAAAAAAAAAAAAATGAACACAAACCTAATACACAAACACTTAGTACATGATCACCATCAAGTGAAAACATATCTTGTACACACATAAATCTAAGACAACCACCAACAACAAACACCCATATTCACTTACCTCAAAAACCACTAATATCACAGAAAACACTCATTTTTTTTATAAACATTCACACAAAAAATCATATTTGACAGTATCTAAGTGCAATACCACCAACACACGATGTCACACCCCACAGGACGGGCGAGGTCACCTCCAGTGACGTCACACTCCCATCTGTGTTTACTTGGTGGTCAGTAACATCACACCCAACCCACCTTGTTTCAACCTGTTGTACCCACAATATCTAAGAACACTATAACCAAGACGATTACCAGATATTACGACCCCACCACTAAGATTATAGAAAACATTCATTTTTATAAACTTTCACACAAAATCACGATCACCAATTCCATATCATGTTCACCATCATCTATCAACACTCATCACCAAGGTCACCAAAAATCTAAGGTCATGCATCTCAAAACTACTATGATCACTGAAAACACTTATTTTTTTTAACATTCGCACCAAAATCAGACATACACAAAAATATCACGTCACTTCCACCATCTATAACATAACATGAGCACTATAACATATCACCATCACCAAAAAAAAAAAAAAAAATACACAGACACCCACAACTTACACATTTTAATCACAATTTTTTAAGACATGAGACATACAACTAAATCTAAGACATTTACCTCCAACTAAGACATACGCATCATAACTAATACATACACCAAAACCTATACCTGGCATATTGACAATAAATATAAGACATAAGCACAAAAAAATTTACCATGTCATGAGACATTACCAGAACTAAGTCACACACCTCCAACTAATACACAATCACTTTACTAAGTTCAAGTTAACTATTCATCAACAAAAAGTATTAATACAATTTACCCACCAAATTTATGTTATAATCATCAAAACGTGAAACTGTTTTACACATTTTTCTCAAACTAAATATTCATACCACATTTTTTCATTTCTCACCTATGTTACATATCACATTTCTCACCCTCATCTTCCCTAAAACATCCTTTCTTATTCATGCGTATATCACCTAGAGATCTTTTAACCCCGACGACCCATCACGACGTAGGAGCCAGAGCAACCATCACCACTCCAACACCACCTACTACACTCTGGCTCCTAGTGTCATGATGGGTCGTCGGGATAAAATATCTCTAGGAGATATACGGATGAATAAGGAAGGATGTTTCAGGGATGATGTGGATGAGAAATGTGATATGTAACATATGTGAGAAATGATAAATGTGGTATGAATATTTAGTTTTAGAAAAATGTGTAAAACAGTTTTATGTTTTGATGATTATAACATAAATTTGGTGGGTAAATTGTATTAATATTTTTTGTTGATGAATAGTTAACATGAACTTAGTAAAGTGATCGTGTATTAGTTGGAGGTGTGTGACTTAGTTCTGGTAATGTCTCATGACATTGTAATTTTTTTTGTGCTTATGTCTAATATTTATTGTCAATATGCCAAGTATAGGTTTTGGTGTATGTCTTAGTTATGATGCGTATGTCTTAGTTGGAGGTGAATGTCTTAGAATTAGTTGTGTGTCTCATGTCTTAAATTTGTGATTAAAATGTGTAAGTTGTGGGTGTCTGTGTATTATTATTTTTTTTTGGGGGGGATGGTGATATGTTATAGTGCTCATGTTATGTTATAGATGGTGGAAGTGACGTGATATTTTTGTGTATGTCTGATTTTGGTGCGAATGTTAAAAAAATAAGTGTTTTCAGTGATCATAGTAGTATTGAGATGCATGATCTTAGATTTTTGGTGACCTTGGTGATGAGTGTTGATAGATGATGGTGAACATGATATGGAATTGGTGATCATGATTTTTGTGTGATTGTTTATAAAAATGAGTGTTTTCTATAATCTTAGTGGTGGGGTCATAATATCTGGTAATTGTCTTGGTTATAGTGTTCTTAGATATTGTGGGTACAACAGGTTGAAGCAAGGTGGGTTGGGTGTGATGTTACTGACCACCAAGTAAACACAGATGGGAGTGTGACGTCACTGGAGGTGACCTCGCCGGTCCTGTGGGGTGTGACATCATGTGTTGGTGGTAATGCGCTTAGACATTGTCAAATATGATTTTTTGTGTGAATGTTTATAAAAAATGAGTGTTTTCTGTGATATAAGTGGTTTTTGAGGTAAGTGAATATGGGTGTTTGTTGTTGGTGGTTGTCTTAGATTTATGTGTGTACAAGATATGTTTTCACTTGATGGTGATCATGTACTAAGTGTTTGTGTATTAGGTTTGTGTTCAATTTTTTTTTTTTTTTTTTTTTTTTTTTTTTTTTTTTTTTTTTTTTTTTTTTTTTTTTTTTTTTTTTTTTTTTTTTTTTTGCGCTCATGGGGAGGGAGTTCTTGGTTATAGTGATTTTAGGGGATTTCTATAAAATGAGTGTTAGCTGGTGATGCTAAACTTAGTTTCTGGTGATTTTGACGATGTTTTGTTAGTATTCAGTGGTGATTTGGTAGTAATCAGTAGTGTTTTGGGGGTATTCGGAGGTGTTTTGTGTTTTTGAAGGTGTTCAAATGATGTGCAGAGTATTTTTTGAAGATGTTCAGTGGTGTTTTGGTGTTGTTCAGAGTTGGTTCAAAGTTAGTGTTAGTTATGGTAATGTCTCATGTCATAATTGTATGAGTTAGTTTTTTTTTGTGCTAATGTTGTAAAGTCTGGAGAATGAGGGAGGAGTTTGGTGGGTGAGATGTAATTTCGGTTAATGAAATGTGGAAGTGTGAGTTAGAGAAGACAAAATGTTATGTGATCTTAGTAAAAGTATAGATAGTTTTAGTGATCTTCGTTATGATGATGTTTTAAGAGAGTGTGTACAAAAATGTGTGATCTTTGTGTTGGGGTTATAGAATTTGGTAAACGTCTTGACTGTGGTGATCTTAGATATTGGAGATACAACAGGTTGAAACAAGGTGTTTTGGTGTGACGTCGCTGATCGCCAAGTAAAAACAGGATGGAGTGTGATGTCATGGAAGGTATCCCTATCTGTGCTGGTATGTGTTGGTGGTAGTGATGGGAGTGTATTAGATATTGTATGGAGTTGGTGATTGTGATTTTTTGTGTGAATGTTTATAAAAATGAGTGTTTTCTGTGATATTAGTGGTTTTTGAGGTAAGTGAATATGGGTGTTTGCTGTTGGTGGTTGTCTTAGATTTATGTGTGTACATGTTATGTTTTCAGTTGGTGGAGATCCTGTTGTAAGTGTTTCGGTGTTGTTTGGAAATGTCCAAAGGTGTTTTTTTGTGAGTATTCAAATGATTTATGAGTGTTTTTTTTTTGCGTTCATGTTATATAATAGTCTGAGGTGAGTGGGATCGTCTTGGTTATAGTGATTTGAGGGGATTTCTATAAAATGGGTGTTAGTTGGAGGTGTTGATCTTAGTTTCTGGTGATTTTTAGTGTTGTTTGGGCAGTATTCGGTGCTGTTTTGGTAGTATTCAGTGGTGTTTTGGGAGTATTCAAAGGAGTTTGTTGATGTTTTTGAATGTGTTCAAATGATGTTTTTGGAGTAATCAAAGGTAATTGATGTTGTTTTTGGTGTTGTACAAAGTAAAGTGTGGTGTGTGTGGATGTGTTTGTGGTTTTGGTAAAATGTCTCATGTCATAAGTGTATGAGTTAGTTTTTATGATAATGTTGCAAAGTCTGGAGACTGAGGGAGTAGTATGGTGGATGAGTTGTAATTTCAGTTAATGAAATGTGTAAGTGTAGATAAATTAGAGATGACAAATCTTATTCGGAAGTATTCAAAATGATATTTTGGAAGAGCTTCAGTTTTGTTCGGAAATGTTCAAAGGTGTTTATATGAGTCTTCAAATGACTGATGAGAGTGTTCGAAGTAATCTTGGGGTTGTTCTGTAGTGAGATGATAAAGGTTGTCGATGAAAGAATATTTCTTAAGAGATATTGAGAAAAGGTAGTCTCAAATGATGATGTATGAGAGTGCTTTGAAGGTGTTCAAAGTAAAGTGAGTTGTCTGTGTGTGTTAGGTGGTCATAGAAATTTGTGAATACCTTGGATACAGTGATTTTAGTGGATTTGAGATGGGTGATGAGATGCATTTGTGGATGTGAAATGTGATTTTTGTGTTTGCTCTGAAGAGGTGTGTTTGGAGACGGGTGGGTGGATGTGAAGAAATTATTCAAAAATGATATTCTGGAAGTGTTTCAGTGTTGTTTGGAAATGTTCAAAGGTGTTTTTTGTGAGTATTCAAATGATTTATGAGAGTGTTCGAAGTAATCTGGTGGTTGTTCTGTAGTGAGATGACAAAGGTTGTGGGTGATGAGGGTTGTGGGTATTGTTGTCGAACTAGAGATACCAAAAAAGATGTTATAAGTGGGTTGTTGTTGTGGGTGATGTGGGTTGTGGGGTGTTGTGGGTTGTGGGCGTTGTTGTCGAACTAGAGATACTGAAAAAGAGGTGATTCTGGTGTAAGTGTTCGTGTGTGTTTGGTTTGTGTTCATGTTTTTTGCGCTCATGTTATATCTTAATTGGAGGTGAGTGTACTCATAGAAATTGGTAATCGTCTTGGTTATAGTGATTTGAGAGGATTTGAGATGGGTGATGAGATGCATTTATGGATGTGAAATGTGATTTTTGTGTTTGTTCTGAAGAGGTGTGTTGGGAGACGGGTGAGTGGGTGTGAAGAAATGTGGGTGAGATGGAGAGGGGTATGGGGAGGGTCGTATTAAAAATTTAATGAAGTATGGGGGGATTTTGCTGAAAATAAAGGTAATGTGTGAATATTATAAAAGAAATTATAGAAGTGAAAAGTTATGATACACTGGAAAAGATTGGAGTGTGTAGAAACATGTTGCAGTAGTTGGGTAGTGAGATTACTTGTTGTGAGTATAATATTAATTTATGTGGATACAAGGAGATGGGTATGGAGAAGATTTTATTAGAATTTTAGTAATTTAGGGAGGAATGTGTATTACATTTTAAGATTCAATAAAAAGAAGGGGAAAAAATTGTATCGAAAGTGGAAAAATTGTGAATAAATTGGTAAGTGATGAGGGTTGTGGGTATTGTTGTCGAACTAGAGATATCGAAAAAGATGTTATAAGTGGGTTGTTGTTGTGGGTGTTGTGGGTTGTGGGGTGTTGTGGGTTGTGGGTGTTGTGGGTTGTGGGTGTTGTCGAACTAGAGATACCGAAAAGATGTTATAAGTGGGTTGTTGTTGTGGGTGATGTGGGTTGTGGGTGTTGTGGGTTGTGGGTGTTGTGGGATGTGGGTGTTGTGGGATTTGGGTGGCGGCGGGCGGGCGTGGGTTGGGGCGCGGGGCGGCCGCCGGTCGGGCGGGCGCGCGGGCGCGCGGAGTCCGCTCAGAGGAGGAGCCACTCAGCCGCTTTGACACCTACTTGTTTATATATATATATATATATATATATATATATATATATATATATATATATATATATATATATATATACAAACACTGATCTCTGGCTGAAGGAGACTCGAACCTACGAACCTTAGGACAAGGTACGCAGTTCTTTACCAATCTACCCACACTGGACAATACCTTGGCGTGTAGCATGAGCTACACGTTTGATCCAAGGCAGCCAGCTTTCAGGGAGAAGGCTTACAGCTTTTCATCTCATCCCCTGCATGCATCAGCCTTACTAGAGATTTGAACAGTGCAAGGAATTTCGCATATTTCGCATGCTCTCGCGAATTCCTTGCATTGTTCAAATCTCTAGTAAGGCTGATGCATGCAGGGGATGAGATGAAAAGCTGTAAGCCTTCTCCCTGAAAGCTGGCTGCCTTGGTCCAGTGTGGGTAGATTGGTAAAGCACTGCGTACCTTGTCCTAAGGTTCGTAGGTTCGAGTCTCCTTCAGCCAGAGATCAGTGTTTGTGTATATTTCGCATGCTCTCGCGAATTCCTTGCATATATATATATATATATATATATATATATATATATATATATATATATATATATATATATATATATATATATATATATATATATATATATATATATATATATATATAATCTCTTCCATCCTCTTTAGGTCATTTAATTTGTCCTTGAGGACTGTATAGACAGCCTGCCTGCCCAGCTGTGCTCCCAATAGGATATTTTTGGAAAGAGTAGTAGTTAAGTCGTCATGAAGGACTGTTTGCTAAGCAGTGATTATTTGTTTTATTTCTGGGTTTGTTGAAATGATTTAATCCTCTGAAAAACTGAGGATGAATCCTGAAGCTTCTCTCTGTAGCTTCACAAGTGCCTGCCTGAGTGCCATCATTAAAGTACTAGTGACAAAATTATTTTCTCTTATATGTGGTGCTTTGTTTTAACCAAATGATTTATTATGTATATTTAATAAAAAAACAATCTTTCTCAGCAGTCACCACAGTGGAATACTATACCATTTTTCCAACTCACTGCGGCAAATGTATGTAAACAAACACTTCTTTGAATGAATATAAAATGAAAGATTAGAATTTTCAGGCTAAGTGAAGCGTTATTGCTCGAAATCTTGCGTTAAGGTTTCTGTAGAACAACTGAGTATCTCATGTTAAATGACTCGAGTTTGGTAGGTATAACTATTTGAATTGCTGGTAATGAAAAAAGTGGGGGACCATTGCAGATAAATTCAATCTTTACGTAACATATAACGATTTCAACACTGCTGAAGAAAATGATATTCCTGCTATCTCTAAAGTCAAATTCGTGTTACAGCACCTAAGTTATTCCAAACTTTGTTAGCATCGTCATGAAACTTAGGTGATGGCTTATGCCAAGAGTTACCAGAAAACCTCATTCCCTGGCTATTCTGAGTCAAGCATCCTGGCTGCCTGGTATAATCACAGTGGCTGTATTTACCTCTCATCATTCAACTTACTGTGATCTATACTCACAGAGTGCTTCTGTCTCACAGTCTTCTACACTGTGGTTTATGTTCACAGTGCTCTTACCGCTCAACATAATCTTGACTTCTCTATCACTGTGGTTTATTCTCATTTTTTATGTTTATTTCTCACCTTCCTTTATAATACTTGCACAAGGGATGAACATGGGGAATATATAATAGCTAAATTCAAATCCAAATACCTACGAAAACCTCTCACAGTGATAAACATCTACAGAGTACCACAGTCAAACATTAGCCGTGTTAGTGACAACCTAGGAAGTATGATAACTGATGCACGCATGAACAAAGATCACTTACTACTCTCAGGTGACTTCAATATAAATCTCCTACAAGACCAAGACCCACACGTTACTGAATTCACAAACACCATGAGTAACTGCATGTTGCTACAGAGACTAGTGTTTCCCTACTAGACCACATCTGGACCAACACCATGTCCCCCTTAAGGGGAGTCTGTAGCATTAGTACACTGGCGGCCACTCAGATTTGCCGGATTTCTGCTCGCTACACTCGAATTCAATTCAAGTGTAGGCCTACACCTAATATAGGTGTAGGCCTTAATGAATTAATACTTTGTTTGACTCTAGTGTGGAAAATTACATTTATCTGGATGTAACTCATAATGTACATACCAGTAAATGGTAACAAAGATAATTATTATTTATCAAAGTTAAATAGACAAGTAGGAATTTGGGACACCTAGGTCGCAAAAATGTCCCCCTTCGATACCTACAACTGTAATATCCACAAGTTGCTCTAGACATATTAATTACAAATGAAATATGCATCGCCAGGAATTCTGGTAAATATATAAGTTTGTGGACTGTATATTAAAATTAATAAATGATTATATATATATATATATATATATATATATATATATATATATATATATACACATTTATATAACAGAAGAATATATCTTAATATCACTCACCAATTTGACTGGAGATTAATGTGTATCATACTCAAAAACCTCATTCTAACCAAATTTATGAAGATAATGCTGGCCAGAATTATAACACAAATTTAGATAGCTTATCTGAGGTTTCTGGAGCTGTCTTGTCCAGTCGTCTGATATCTCAAGTTATGCAGGAATGCACATCCAACAATTTTGGCTCCTATTTGAGAGGTGTCAGCCCAATTTAACCTCTAGAGTGCCAAAATTTTTTTCGATTATTCACTAACATTTCTTGTCCAATTCAAACAACAATGGCAAGTCTCCTCTGTGCAGGCGCAGAATTTCCCATTTTTTATAACAAATTTTATTAAATACAATGTATTACACTAATTTACATAAAAAATACACTGTATTTTTTCCGGAAAATGCATTATTTTCCACACTGCGGCCGGTCGGAGTTCGTTGCTAAATGACTCAAATTACTCCTTCCTATAGGAGATGATTCCAGCCGGTTCTGGCTTGAGTGGCTGTTCTCCTAGTAGGTCTTACCACGATTTCATCTTCCAGCATCACTTGGTCAGCGTTATCTTCAGTATCACTCATGTCACTTTCCCTCAGATTTTCATTTACGTTTGATTGAATATCATTTAATTGGGAGGAATTTTGGTCAATTTTTAAAGCAGCTGTGCATGACAGGAGTGACCTAGCCTGTGTAACTAAATTATTTTACCTCAAAGAACAGGTAAGAGGAGATGCTCACATACTCATACAAGCCTTTCCCAATGTAGATGACTCTTACAAGGAAGCAGTTGACTTGTTGAAAGTCACTTATGGTAATATAGAACAAAGTAGGTTGGATCTAGTGAATATCATTGTTAATTTAAAATCTCCAGATCACACTTACAAAATTTTACAGCAGTTTAGAGTTAAACTGGAGAGCACTCTCAAAACTTTAAGTAATAAATATAATCTGAAGGAATCAGACTGGTTATTGAGTGCAATGGTACAGAATAAATTAAGCTGTAAAACACTTGAATAACTCTCGAACAAATATCACAAAAGTTATTTTGGTCTGGAGGAAATAAGACTAGGTCTACAAGAATTAATTGTGCAGTTGCAGACCAGCCAACTAACTCATTTTAAAGATGCAACACATAATAACTCTGAGGTATCTGTCAAGCTTCACAAAGGGAAAAATTATCCCAATGGTAATAATCAAAATTCATTTCCTAAAAATAGTTGCATAGGTACATACCAAGTAGCAGGAATCAGAAATAATGATTCTCCACAAGGTAAGAAGAATAAGTACCCTCCTAAGAGTAGCCCAGTTAATAAGAAACCAGTCAAAGAAAAGAGAGATTGTCTTTTCTGCAAGGGTACTCATTTTTCTAAGAATTGCAGCGCATACAATTCATGGAATGATAAGGTTGAAAGATTGAAAGAACTTGACAGATGTATCAGACGTCTAGGTAATCACAATGTAAAGAATTGTCATGTTAAATTAAACAACTGTTATCAATGTCACAAAGGAAAACACCATATAGTCATGTGTAAGGGTCTATATGATAATGTTGATAATAATGATAATGTTGACAATCCTGATACAACAGTGGCTAATGTAAAAATTGCTGCTAATGTTAATAATGATGGTTTTGCTGAAGTAGCCTTACCTGTGTTACAGGTAAAAATTGATGATAAAAGGCATAAATAAAAAAATGTAACTGCATTATTGGACCAGGGATCCCAGCGTACTTTCATAAAACGTAAATGTCTTGATGGTATGAAAGTACAGATGGGAGATCCCACAACTTTAAAATTATCTGCTTTTCTCTCGGATAAAAGGGCTCAATTGTATGACACTGTTTATGTAACTGTCAGGTTGGGCAATGAGAAAAAAACGTGTTAGTGCAGTAATTGTAGATAGACTTCCAGAGAAAATATCTACAGTAGGGCTTAGTAAAGCTACAGAAAGACTTTCGCATAATGTAAATTTAGCACATTCTGGTGTAAGTGATGATTCTGTAAGCCCAATAAATATTTTGATAAGTAGTGACTATTATGCCTCTTTTGTAAAGGGTATGAAGACTGGAGGAGGCCTTGTAATGTATGGTAGGATTCCTCGTAATAATAATGCATGACTAGAGGAAACTACAAATACCACAACTGTGTGTCTTACTCATGAAATCGTACCCCAGTATAATTCTTCCATAGAGGATGGTGTTGAGCCAGTGCATAAATTGTGGGAATTAGACAGCATTGGAATAAATGTAAATGAAGAAAGTCCAGATGATTCTTTTACTCAGGAACAATACCTGAGAGATGTAAAATTTGAATCTGGACAATACTGGGTGCGACTTCCGTGGAGACTGAACCATCCAGAATTGCCCACTAATTACAGAATGGCATATGGACAATTAAAGGCCCAGCTCCGCGAACTGAGTAAGATGCCAGAATTGTTAACGGCCTATAATGATATAATTGCTAAGCAATTAATTAATAAATTTATAGAAGAGGTACCTCCTGAGCAAGCCAAAATCTATGGTCACTATTTGCCACATTGCAGAGTGAAGAAGGATTCAAAGACCACTCCTTTGAGGATTGTGTTTAATTGTAGTGCCAGGAGTAACAAAAATGTACCTAGTTTAAATGACTGTTTAATGACAGGTCCGTCGTTGACGGAAAAATTAGGAGACATCTTATTAAATTTCAGGGTGAAGAATTATGTCTTTACGGCTGACATAAGATAAGCTTTCATAAGAGTGGGTTTACAAGAGGCTGACCGGGATTGTACCCGCTTCTTATGGCCTGAGAATCCTATTGACCTACTTAGCCCTCTGAAAACCTTTCGCTTTAGGAGCGTATTATTTGGTGCTACATCCAGTCCGTTCCTACTTCAAGCAACGATAAATGCACACCTTAAACATACGGGAAGACCATTGAGTAAAGTAATGAGCAAACAATTTTATGTGGACATTTTCCTGGGTGTGACGTCAACTGAAGAGGAACTGTTAATAACTTATGGAGAGGCCAATAAAATAATGCAAGGTGCGAATATGCCTCTGAGGGAATGGAATAGTAATTCGTCCAAATTAAAGGACAAAATAAGTAAAGATTACCCTGGAGATGAAGTGCCAAAATATAGTAATGTATTGGGATTAACTTGGGATACTGAGAGAGATTTGTTAATGTTAAAACCTAATAATTACAGTATGCCCAATAAATTAACTAAGAGAGTTTTGCTTGCTGAAGTTTCCAAATATTTTGATCCACTAGGTTTAGTGTCACCCCTTACTATAAGAGGGATATTATTAATACAGGAAGCATGGAAACTTAAATGTGCTTGGGATGAGACTCTACCTGAGGAATTCATTAACAGGTGGGATGAATTAATTGGTGATTATGAGAAAATTTCAATGTTGGAGTTCCCACACCAGGTGGCTAATCCAAATGGGAAAAATGTACTCCACATTTTTTGTGATGCTTCAAAATTGGCATATGGAGCAGTTGCTTATCTTCAATGCAATAGTGTTATCTCTCTTGTTATGTCTAAGGCTAAAGTGTCTCCAATTAAATCATGTACTTTACCTCAGTTGGAATTAACAGCCATTTATGTAGGTGTCAAATTAGCTAATTATATAAGAAATAAGTTGCAGGAGATAAATATTAGTGACACTGTAATTTGGTGTGATAATGAGGTATCCTTACAATGGATTCGTAATGGAAACAGTAAAATTGTGTACGTACAAAACAGAGTCGCTGAAATTAATCAGATGCAAGAGAAGTATAAGAGTTTGGGTCAGCATATGTTAACATTTAATCATATACCTGGTGAGGAGAATATAGCTGATTTCTTGTCTCGAGGTTTACCTTATGCTAAATTTGTAAATGCTGTATCATGGTTTAAAGGACCGAGCTGGTTGGTAAATAAAGCTAATTGGCCTGTACAAAAGGCGTATATTGCTCCTATTGAAATTACTGTGACCACCGCTCCAATAGTTTGTCCTTCCTTAGCCATTGATATAAATAGGTATTCTTCTTTACCCATGCTAATCAATGTAACTAAGTTGGTGTTTAAATTTCTAAACAAGATGAATATCTCACATAAGTTTTCACATTCTCTTGAATATTGGATAAAGAGGGTACAGGAAGAAATCTATGGAAATGAGATTAAATTGATAATGGAAAGAAAAATTGTGATAGGTTTCATAATAGAGAAATTGAGGCTGTATTTAGAGAACAATGTAATTAGGTGCAGAGGTAGGTTACAAAATGCTGAATTGGGTGATTATACTAAACACCCTATCTTACTGCCCAAAACTCATCATCTAACAAATTTAATTGTTTTAAATGCCCATAAAAATGTAATGCATGGTGGGGTACAAGATATCTTAAATTTTATTAGGGGAACTTTCTGGATTCCACAAGGACGGCAAAGTGCAAAAAGGGTGATTAAATCTTGTGTAATATGTCGCCATGTGGATGCCAGATCCTATATGTACCCAGGTCCTCCACCATTGCCAAAGGAGCATGTACAATTAGTGAAACCATTTGATGTAACAGGTGTAGACTATAGTGGTCCAATAATTTTAACAGGTACTTCAGATGGTGTTCCACTGAAAGTGTATGTTTGTTTGTTCACCTGTACGGCTACTAGGGCAGTTTATTTAGAAGTGGCACAGGACTTGTCTGCAGAACAGTTTATACAGCTGTTTCAAAAATTTGCAGCTAGGAGATCCTGTCCGAGATTGATGATTTCGGATAATGCCACAAATTTTGTAGCAGGTGCTCAACATTTGATAGAGTTAAATAATAGTAACGATGTTCAATTTCTATTAACCCAACGAGGGTGTACCTGGAAATTTATTACTCCCAGAGCCCTTTGGCAGGGGGGGCTGTATGAAAGACTTATAGGCACAGTGAAGCGGTGTCTCTGTAAAGTACTACACCGGAAGAAAATTATTTTGGAAGAATTCCGTGCAGTGTTAGTGGAGGTGGAATATCGTATAAATAATAGGCCTCTCTCATACATGAGTGATACACCTGATACAGATGTATTAACACCTTCTCACATAATATGTGGAAGGAAATTGGAAGCTGCCCCTGTCTACAGAGATAATCTGGAACAAAGTGATGAAGATTACAATGATGCAGCCGTGTTGTGTGATAAATTTAAAATATTAAATAAAGTAATTGATCATTGGTCTAATGTGTGGTGTAAGGAATATCTTCTTACACTACGTGAACACTTTTATTGTGCGACAGAGGCAGTAAATCGACAGAACATTCAACCAGGTGACATTGTGTTGATTGATACTGAACAACATTGAACATTGTGGCCTCTGGGCAAAGTACTGACATTGTACCCAGATGCACAAGGTGTTGTCCGGAATGTCAAAGTGTTGTGTCATGGCCAGGAAAGTTTATGCACAATTAATAAATTGATTCCCTTGGAATTAAATGGTATTCAATCAAACGTAAATGAAAATCTGAGGGAAAGTGACACGAGTGATATTGAAGATAATGCTGACTGAGTGATGCCAGAAGATGAAATCGTGGTAAGACCTACTAGGAGAACAGCCACTCAAGCCAGAACCGGCTGGAATCATCTCCATAAGGAAGGAGTAATTTGAGTCATTTAGCAACAAACTCTGACTGGCAGCAGTGTGGAAAATAATGTATTTTCTGGAAAAAATACAGTGTATTTTTTATGTAAATTTGTGTAATACATTGTATTTAATAAAATTTATTGTTATAAAAAATGGGAAATTCTGCGCCTGCACAGAGGAGGCTCGCCATTGTTGTTTGAATTGGACAAGAAACGTTAGTGAATAATCGGAAGAATTTTCGTCACTCTAGAGGTTAAATTGGGCTGACACCTCTCAAATAGGAGCCGAAATTGTTGGATGTGCATTCCTGCATAACTTGAGATATCAGACGACTGGACAAGACAGCTCCAGGAACCTCAGATAAGCTATCTAAATTTATGTTATAATTCTGGCCAGCATTATCTTCATAAATTTGGTTAGAATGAGGTTTTTGAGTATGATACACATTAATCTCCAGTCAAATTGGTGAGTGATATTAAGATATATTCTTCTGTTATATAAATGTGTATATATATAATCATTTATTAATTTTAATATACATTCCACTAACTTATATATTTACCAGAATTCATGGCGATGCATATTTCATTTGTAATTAATAGGTCTAGAGCAACTTGTGGATATGACAGTTGTAGGTATCGAAGGGGGACATTTTTGCGACCTAGGTGTCCCAAATTCCTACTTGTCTATGTAGCTTTGATAAATAATAATGATCTTTGTTGCCATTTACTGGTATGTATATGATGAGTTACATCCAGATAAATGTAATTTTCCACACTCGAGCCGAACTAAATATTAATTCATTAAGGCCTACACCTAAATTAGGTGTAGGCCTACACTTGAATTGAATTCGAGTGTAGGAAGCAGAAATCCGGCAAATCTGAGTGGCCGTTAACTACCGGAAAAACCTACTCGTTTTTTTTCACATTTAGCGCTATTACTGCCAACACATATCACATTATTTTACTACTAGTTAAATATTTCATATCATCACACATGCATACCCAGTGTGAGGATTTATTTATTTATTTATTTATTTATTAATTTGAACATGATACAGAGAAGTACAAGGAATACAATTTTTAAAGTGCAGCTTGCCAAAGCCCCTTGTATGCAGAGCATTATGGGCAGGCTTAAAATTAACTTAAGATTAACTAAGCAAAAATTATTGTAAAACAGATAACAATTTAGTGCAAATGAGTATTGCAAAGACAGGTCATATGGTCATTTACTGTGTTGCTGTGTAATCAGTAGAATGGAGTGTTCTGTTAGGTAATGAAGTTAAATAGTAACAAAATTGATTGGGTCACAGGTTGACATTTATGAGATACAATAATGAGATACATATATGAGATACAATTTATGAGATACAATTATTCAGTATTTATTTAGTTGTGGGTGAGTAAGTGATTTTTGAGAAGAGACTTGAATTTATAAACAGACAGTATTTCTTTTATATTCACAGGTAATGAATTCCAGATTTTAGGGCCTTTTATGTGCATTGAGTTTTTGCATAGCGTGCGATGGACACGAGGAACATCAAAGAGTGATCTGTGCCTAGTGTTATGGTCATGTGTTCTGTTGAGGTTGGTAAGGAGATGTTTGAGGGGAGGGTTTATGTCAGAGTTAAGTGTTCTATGTATGTAGTAGGTGCAGTAATAAGTATGGATGTTTTGTATTGTGAGTAGGTTTAGAGTTTTGAATATTGGTGGAGTGTGCTGTCTGTAGTGGGAATTTGTTATCATTCTGACTGCAGCCTTTTGTTGGGTGATTAGTGGTCCGAGATGGTTTATTGTTGTTGAGCCGCATGCACAA
>NC_091328.1:25562781-25632781 GCF_038502225.1 Cherax quadricarinatus
ACGAGGATAGTGAGGCTCAAGTTAGAGTATGTAGGAAAGAGGGAAATTATTTCCCAGTAAAAGTAGGCCTTAGACAAGGATGTGTGATGTCACCGTGGTTGTTTAATATATTTATAGATGGGGTTGTAAGAGAAGTAAATGCGAGGGTCTTGGCAAGAGGCGTGGAGTTAAAAGATAAAGAATCACA
The DNA here is from genome assembly GCF_038502225.1 of Cherax quadricarinatus. Taxonomy (NCBI): domain Eukaryota; kingdom Metazoa; phylum Arthropoda; class Malacostraca; order Decapoda; family Parastacidae; genus Cherax; species Cherax quadricarinatus. Next base: position 25,562,969 of record NC_091328.1, read on the forward strand.
CACAAAGTGGGAGTTGTCACAGCTGCTCTTTGCTGATGACACTGTGCTCTTGGGAGATTCTGAAGAGAAGTTGCAGAGATTGGTGGATGAATTTGGAAGGGTGTGCAAAAGAAGAAAATTAAAGGTGAATACAGGAAAGAGTAAGGTTATGAGGATAACAAAAAGATTAGGTGATGAAAGATTGAATATCAGATTGGAGGGAGAGAGTATGGAGGAGGTGAATGTATTCAGATATTTGGGAGTGGACGTGTCAGCGGATGGGTCTATGAAAGATGACGTGAATCATAGAATTGATGAGGGGAAAAGAGTGAGTGGTGCACTTAGGAGTCTGTGGAGACAAAGAAGTTTGTCCTTGGAGGTAAAGAGGGGAATGTATGAGAGTATAGTTTTACCAACGCTCTTATATGGGTGTGAAGCATGGGTGATGAATGTTGCAGCGAGGACAAGGGTGGAGGCAGTGGAGATGTCATGTCTGAGGGCAATGTGTGGTGTGAATATAATGCAGAGAATTCGTAGTTTGGAAGTTAGGAGGAGGTGCGGGATTACCAAAACTGTTGTCCAGAGGGCTGAGGAAGGGTTGTTGAGGTGGTTCGGACATGTAGAGAGAATGGAGCGAAACAGAATGACTTCAAGAGTGTATCAGTCTGTAGTGGAAGGAAGGCGGGGTAGGGGTCGGCCTAGGAAAGGTTGGAGAGAGGGGGTAAAGGAGGTTTTGTGTGCGAGGGGCTTGGACTTCCAGCAGGCATGCGTGAGCGTGTTTGATAGGAGTGAATGGAGACAAATGGTTTTTAATACTTGACGTGCTGTTGGAGTGTGAGCAAAGTAACATTTATGAAGGGGTTCAGGGAAACCGGCAGGCCGGACTTGAGTCCTGGAGATGGGAAGTACAGTGCCTGCACTCAGAAGGAGGGGTGTTAATGTTGCAGTTTAAAAACTGTAGTGTAAAGCACCCTTCTGGCAAGACAGTGATGGAGTGAATGATGGTGAAAGTTTTCCTTTTTCGGGCCACCCTGCCTTGGTGGGAATCGGCCAGTGTGATAATAAAAAAAAAATAATAGTAAGGGGACATAGAGTGACCTAGCGTGATCAATTCTGTTGAATCCTGAGTGAGGTTATCACGTGACATCACTGACCGCTGAGTAAATACAGGTGGGGTGATGCCATGCATGTGAGGAAGTTACTTGTTTAGACCTGCATAGACCCAAAAATTTGATCCAAGGAAGTAGAGCAGGGATATTTGGGATGGGGTGGAAGTGGGAGGTGTGGCTGAGAGAGGTGTTGATCCGAGGAGACGGAACAGGAATATTTGTATACAGAGGGTGATGGTGGTGATCTTGATTCGAGGAAGTGGAGCAGGAATATTGGGATGGGGTGCAAGTGGGAGATGTGGGTGAGGGTGTTTATCCGAGGAGTTAGAGATTACAAGAAAATGGAATTTTTTTTTGGGGGGGATGGAGAGGGAGGTCTTGATCCAAGGAAGTAAAGCAGGAATATTTGGACACAGAGGGTAGAAGTGGATGGTGGGAGGTGTGGGGGAGGGTGTTGATCCGAGGAGATGGAGAGCACAAGAAAATGAAATTAAAAAAAGATCGAAAAAAATCGGAAAAAATTCGGGGAGCAGGGGCGATCCGGCGGACGCTGCAGAAGGCGCGGGCGTTGGTGGGCGCGGGCGCGGGAGGGCGCGGGCACAGGAGGGCGGGCGCAGATGGAGTCCGCTCTGCTATAGACCTTCTCGGAAGGAGACTGCTCAGGAAAGGAGACCACTCAGGAAAGGAGACCACTCAGGAAGGGTGACCGCTCAGGAAAGGAGACTGCTCTGCCGCATTCCCCACTACTTTGTAGCACTGGTGTCAGGTGTTCCTTAAGGTGTAGAAGTGCAGCGGCAGATCCAAGGCTCGCTTCATTGTTGGCTAATGGATCTGTTCCCTTTGCCACCGCCAAAGAAGTTGCAACAGATTTTCAGGTGAGGTGTTTTGAGCTCTTTCTGCCTGTAGAGATTAGGTGCTAACAGATTCCCAACAGATTATCGCTGTTGTGTTAATAGCCTTCTTAACAGTCAGTATCAACTGAGCATCCTATGTCCCTTTATATAGGTCTGATCTGGTTATCTGCGACAGTTTAAAGACAGTCAGATTAGTTTAGGAGCTCACAAAGCGATTCCTTTTGATGGAATATCCTGGCAGAAACCTTATAACACAACCCAAGAGAATATTGTTGATTATATGAGTGGAGTTCCTGAGGCTTCTCTAATCCTTACTGATTTGACGACATGCTCGTTTCTGGTACAGATCTCACAGGTTCATGATTGCTGCTCTCTCTGTTTCGGTCTCTCTGTCTCTCTCTGTCTATTTGTCTGTCTGTCTGTCTGTCTGTCTGTCTGTCTATCTGTCTGTCTGTCTGTCTGTCTGTCTGTCTGACCGTCTCGTCTGTTTCTGTTTCTCTCTCTCTCTCTCTCTCTCTCTCTCTCTCTCTCTCTCTCTCTCTCTCTCTCCCTTCTTTTTTTACACAGGTTTTGACAAAGTTAGGTTAAGGATTCCTAACTTTATTGACAAGCTAAAAGCTATTACCTACATAAGCTCATTTAAAAGCCCTTTTTTATTGTTATGAGACATAGATGTAGGGAACAGGATAAAGTTAGAGCCATCTGTGGGCCAGCAGTTTCATTTGATCAACTGACTTCATTTCGTTGATGTCATTATGCTGTAATAACATGCTCCAGACTCGATTCATCCTGGAAATAAATGATCTCAGATGAAGTGATGTTCAGGAGGAGGGTACAGTCAAAGTGAAGTTGCTGCTTGTTGCCCGTCTTGTTGTGTAGAAGCATACTTCTTGCTGTTCTCGGAGTGGAACCAAGTGTGGAACCTTGACGATATTGGCCTTGTACATAACAGTAAGGCCACCCACATCCCTCCTGTGTTGAAGGCTCTGCTGATATGACAGATCTATCCAGGATGGGCCCACGCGAGAGATGAGGCATCTTGTTCTGTTCTCTACTAATCCAGTAGTGGAACATACTCAGAGTGTGAGCGTACTTGTCTCATACAGAATCTTGCAACCCCTACCGTCAGGCAGATGTGAGATACGTCGAAGGGCTGTAAGCTTCCTGGCTGCCTTGTTTGCAAGATTTACAGTGTGGTTCTTCATAGTCAGTTTGGAGTCAAATATCACCCCAAGGACATCAACTTCGTTCCCAGGAACCAACACTCTCCCATTCATATTTATTACTGCGCCAACACTACTATCCTGGTTCCTAGAGACCATCATCATTTTATGTTTTCTCAGGTGCAAATGTTACCTGATATCGGTTTCCCCAGGCTGATATAGCTCTTAGCTGGTGAGGATATAGCTTAGAGGAGCTGGCATTTCCTCTCTTGGATTAGTAAATGTCAGAGTACTGTCGTCTGCATATGCGTGGGATTCTGGGATGAAATGAAGAAAGTCGATGAAATAGACATTCCTTTGCTGGATCAGGAAATTGCATTTTGGCAGCAAAGTGTTAGGCAAAGAGGTCAGTTTTCTTTTGACTACTAGTAAAGGTGGTTCCATCCTGTCGATTTAGAAGTGGGATAAGTTCATCAGGCAGATAACCTTGTCCGTCCTTGATCAAGGACCACCAGGTTTTGTAGGCCCACTCTGCCTGAGGCTAGTTTTTTTTTTGTGTGTGTCCGCCCCCATTTAGAGATGGCTCACTTTTGAACTTCACCCATATGCCTACAGGTTTGCCTGTGCAAGTTCCTGTTATAGGTAGTGGGATGTCTCTTATACCTTCGCCAAGCCTTGTACGTTGGACTAGCGGCCTCTCTACAATGAAAGCCAAACCATGGCTGAAGTATAGGATTCGTCACACACTGCCTACCTTGAGTCTACCTGGAGGTTATTCCGGGGATCAACGCCCCCGCGGCCCGGTCCACGACCAGGTCTCCCGGTGGATCAGGGCCTGATCAACTAGGCTGTTACTGCTGGCCGCACGCAGTCCAACGTACGAACCACAGCCCGGCTGATCCGGCACTGACTTTAGGTATCTGTCCAGCTCTCTCTTGAAGGCAGCCAGGGGTTTATTGGTAATTCCCCTTATGCTTGGTGGAAGGCTGTTGAGCAGTCTTGGGCTCCGGACACTTATGGTGTTTACTCTTAGTGTACCAATGGCGCCCCTACTTTTAATTGAGGGTATTTTGCATCGCATGTCCAGTCTTTTACTTTCGTAGGGAGTGATTTCTTTGTGCAGATTCGGGACCATTCCTTCCAGGATTTTCCAAGTGGAGATTATGATATATCTCTCTCTCCTGCGTTCCAACGAGTACAAGTCAAGTGCTTCCAAGCGTTCCCAGTAGTTCAGGTGATTGACAGAACTTACACATGCAGTAAAGGTTCTCTGTACACTCTCTAGATCTGCAATTCCACCTGCTTTGAATGGAGATGTTAATGTACAGCAGTATTCCAGCCTAGAGAGAACAAATGATTTGAAAAGGATCATCACTGGCTTGTCATCTCTCGTTTTGAACGTTCTCATTATCCATCCTATCATTTCCTTTGCACTTGTGATCGTGGCACTGTTGTGATCCTTGAAAGTGAGATCCTCAGACATTACTACTTCCAGGTCCCTTACATTATTTTTTATTCTCTATTGTATGGCCAGAGTATGTAGTATACTCTGTTCTAGTTATTATCCCCTCCAGTTTTCCATAACGGAGTAGTTGGAATTTGTCCTCATTGAACGTATTGTTTTCCGTTGCCTACTGGAAAACTTTGTTTATATCTTCTTGGAGGTTAACCGTGTCCTCAATAGATGACAGCCACATGTAGATCCTAGTATCATCTGCAAAGGATGATACGGTGCTGTGGGTTATATCTATGTCTATGTCTGATATGAGGATGAGGAACAGGATGGGGGTGAGTACTGTCTTGTGGAACAGAGCTCTTCACTATGGCAGCCTCCGATTTAACTCTGTTGATCACTACTCTTCGTATTCGATTGGTTAGGAAGTTGAAGATCCATCTCTCCACTTTGCCAGTTATTCCTTTAGCACGTATTTTGTGCGCTATTACACCATGATCGCACTTGTCAAACACTTTTGCAAAGTCTGTGTATATTACATCTGTATTCTGATTTTCTTCAAGTGCATCCAAGGCCATATCATAGTGATCCAGTAGTTGTGACAGGCAGGAACGACCTGCCCTGAACCCATGTTGCCCTGGATTGTGCAGTTTTTGGGAATCCAAGTTGTTTGCAATCCTGCTTCTTAGCACTTAAAAAAGATTTTTTGATGTGGGGCGTTAGAGCTATTGGTCTATAGTTCTTAGCTAATGCTTTGCTGCCACCTTTATGGAGTGGGGCTATATCCGTTGTTTTAAGTGACTGTGGAATTTCACCCATGTTCAGACTCCTTCTCCATGTCCTGCCGGTGAGGGATGTGCTCCTGTTGTAGATTAAGGATGTGTCCAGTGAAGGCTTTCACTTCGTTGTCGACATCCCCTTGGAGAAGAGAGTTCCAATCGAGGTGGCGAGCTCAGAGCAAAGGGCTGGCCAATTACCTCTTTCCCATAACCAGGTTGTGCGTGTGGATTCTTCACCTCGTTGATCTTCCGTGTCGTAAAAACAGCCTTGTGGTCAGACGATCCAACGTAGCCGAGGGGTTGACGAGTGACTATACCTTCTGCGAGATCACTCACTACTGGGTTGAGGGAGGAGCCAGAGATTTGAGTAAGGAAATCAACAAAGTTTCTCAAATACTGCAAGGTCATCAAAGTCCCTCTGTATAAGATGTTAGTTGAGGTCACCAACGATTATAATATCTTGACGTTTGTGTTGGAGCAGAAGGGAGTCCCCATTTTCCAATAGGAAGTTGATGGGGTTTGCTTGCTGCCACTGAGGTCTGTTCATTGCACATACTGTATAGAGGTAATAGTGTTTATGCACAGTTTGAAGAACATCGTTTTTAGATGAGTAGGGATGACATCAATGTGCTGGGCATGTACACTTTTAAAGAAGCAGACATCTTCTTGTCCTTGCATGTCTCTTCTAAGTAATGAGGTGTAGCCAGCAATTCTTGCAAAATTTTCCGGAATCCTGTCATTCAAAAATGTCTCAACAGCAGCTATCATGTCGGGACGTCAAGTGTTCGTGAGTTCTCCAACATTGGTAATGAATCCTCTAATGTTGGCAGACAGGATACTGATAGACTGGCTCCTCATTATTGTATTCAACTTGAGGTGGTGGGTGTGTAAGGCGTGTAAGGTGCCTGCACTTGAGACAGGTAGGACACCGAGGCAGCTGCTTGGATGAAGGTCTGTGGTCTTGTATAAGGCACAAGACCACCTGCTGGGCTGAGACAGGAGTAGCTGGGTGGGTGACGTGTGAGTGTGTTCATCAATTAAGACATTCTGATATCTCTCTCTCTCTCACTCTTTCCCTCCCTCCCCCCTCTCTCTCCCTACCTCTCTCTCTCTCTCTCTCTCTCTCTCTCTCTCTCTCTCTCTCTCTCTCTCTCTCTCTCTCTCTCTCTCTCTCTCTCTCTCTCTCTCTCTCTCTCTCTCTCTCTCTCTGTTATATAATGATTTAATGATAGGCTGCAATATACTACCCTATTTTACAATCAAAGATACAAATACAAAGATACAATACAAAGATACAAATGTTTGAATGCTGCCCGAACATGTTCGAAACACGATTCATTCCAGGAAGCAATGATCGAAGATTTAGTGATGTTCATGAAAAGGTTAGAGCGCGTCTTGTCGATTAACAGCTGACCACGAAGTGGAGCCAGGTGTGATAATTTCATAACATTCGCTTTAAAAATAACAGAAAGAAAAGTTATCTCTCCGATATTGAAGCGTCTGCTGCTATGACAGATCGACGAAAGTGGGTCTCTCTCTCTCTCTCTCTCTCTCTCTCTCTCTCTCTCTCTCTCTCTCTCTCTCTCTCAGGATCTTACAAGGTTAGATTAAAAATTCCTAACTCTGTTTACAAACTAAAAATTCTTACCTTTATTAGCTCGTTTTAAAGGCTTTACGTTGTTATGAGACATACAATTAAAGGACAGGATGAAGTTGGAGCCATCTGAGGACCAGCACTTTCATTTGGTCAACTGACTCGAGCTCATCCTGGGAATAAACGATCTCAGGGAAAGTGATGTTCTTGAGAAGCGTACAGTCAGTGTGTAGTTTTTGCTTGTTGCCCGTCTTGTTGTGTAAAATCTCACTTCTCGCTGTTCTCGGAGTGGAGCCCAGTGTGGTACTTTGACAATGTTGGCCTTGTACATAATAGTAAGGCCATCTACATCCCTCATGTGTTGAAGGCTCTGCTGAAATGACAGATCTTTCCAGGATGGGTCCATACGCGAGATGAGTCATCTTGCACTGTTCTCTGTTCTATTAAAAAGTCGCAAACTAGACCTAGAGCAGACAATCCAAGAAAGTGGAGTATACTCAAGATGTGATCATTTTATTTCCTTGTGCAGAATCTTGCAACCTCTACCTCGAGCACATGCGAGATGTCTAAGTGTTACAGCTTCCTAGTCGCTTAGGTTGTAAGATTTACAAGTCGTTCTTCATAGTTTAGAGTCAAATTTCACTCCAAGGATATCAACTTCTTCCGAGGGTACCAACACTCTCCCATTCATTGTTACCACTGCTCCAGCATTACCATCATGGTGTTTTGAGACCATCTTCATTTGCCATCGTTTTCCCCAGTCTGATATAGCTGGAAGCTGATAATTGATGAACTAAGAGCAGCTACCTCTCTTGGATAAGTAAATGTCAGAGATCTGTCGTCTGCATATGCATGAGAGTCTGGAATGAGATGAAGATGGTCATTGAAGTAGACATTCCATTACAATGACCCAAACACGCTTCCCTGTGGAACACTTGCACCAACAGACTGTCTTGTTGACTGTCCCATTTAGAACTGCATTTAGAGATCTACCTTGAAGGTACTCACTGAGGAAGCATAGTGCAGACCCGGTGACTCCTAGTGCTTGTAGTTTTGTCAAGAGTCCCTGGCGCCATACTCTGTCGAAAGCACCAGCAATGTCCAGTGCTACTACACAGTTGACCTTGGATTCACCCAGTGACTGGAGAGGTTTAACATCAACTTAGCTGTAGTGACCTTTCCTGAAGCCATACTGACAGTCACCAAAAAGCGAGTGGTAGTATAAAACACTGTTATCTGCCGTGAAATTATTGTCTCATGAATTTTGGTAGTGATTGACAAGAGTGACACTGGTCTGTAGTTGCTGATTTTCTCCATTCTTTTTGTGAAGACAAAAAAACAGAGAGGAAATCAGTAACTCTCTTTCTCTCTCTCTCTCCCCTGATCCTTGCTCTTGCCTCTCTTCTTACTCTCACTTCTTTCTCCGTTGACTTCCAGCACTTCCTCCTGGCTGCTTCAGTAATCACAGAGAGAGGTTCCAGAGTGACTCCGTGAGCTGAATTTTTACCATCAAACTCTCGTAACCAAACTCATCACAACCTCATATTCTTCTCGTCATGTTATTCAGCTATGCAAGGTGGTTTAGGGAACAGATCAGTTTCATATAATTGACATTTAAGAGATAGTTACTTTTGAACATAATTATTAAAGATTATGGTGATGATAATAATAATAATAATAATAATAATAATAATAATAATAATAATAATAATAATAATAATAATAATAATAATAATAAAATATACTACAACTAATAATAATAACGATAATGATAGTAACAATAAAATATTATTAATAATGTTATTATCAGTACTAATACCATTATTATTATTATTATTATTATTATTATTATTATTATTATTATTATTATTTAATTAAAAAATGTAAATTAAAACACATTATATAGCAAAATCAATAAGTTTTAGAGTATCGATACTATTCAACCAGAATATGTACATAAAGAGATGCATGTTTCTCACTATATATACGTTGAGAGTTTAATCTCTATTTTAGTGATTCATCCTAGTCTAGACTAGTGATGAACACGTTACATCCAGCTTCAACGACTCTCGTGTTACTGACAGGATTTAAACACAATTTATGAACTGATACTTTGTCTCCACTATAAGATTCAATATTGCTCAAAACAGAGAACAGATGCAGCAGCAGCAGTATCTCGTATGAGTATTGTGAGACCTTCAAATAAAGTAGTGAATAAAAGAAATAAATTTTTCACCCTGTGAGATTTATTACTTTACTGTGCATTCTCTTCTCCCGAGATTCAGGGACGAGTTTCGGGAAAAAAGAGGAAATGCTTGCAGCATCCTGAGCACGACTGCAACCTCTGGGGAGCTAGATGAAGTGTTTGAAATACAGGTTGTACAATGTCATACATGGTATTCTCATTTTTCATCCAGTTTTATATGCTTTTTAACTTTCATTATAAACACACACACACACACACACACACACACACACACACACACACACACACACACACACACACACACACACACACACACACACACAAACACACGCACGCACACATGCACACATGCATACACACACAGTGCAAAGGTTTGCAAAAAGACTAGTCCCAGAGCTAAGGGCAATGTCCTACGAAGAAAGGTTAAGGGAAATCGGCCTTACGACACTGGAGGACAGGAGGGTTAGGGGAGATATGATAATGACATAAAATACTGCTAGGTCATCCTGTCCTAGCTGTCTGGGGGACTAGTATGGAGCGCTATAGAGCACCATGTCTTGCTGTAGTGTTTTGGAATTTGAAGGAGGAAGATACTTCTCCAAGAGGACAATAGGAGGCTCAAAATTCGCCTAGAAGGATTTGGAAGTGAGTGTGCGAAAGGTGGAGTCGGTGTGGAGGAAAATGTTACCAACAATGAGATGAAGCAACCGCTTCAAGTGGAATGTGGTTTCTATTAAAGGTAGAAGTATCAGGAAAAGGAAGCTTAATAGTGAAGATCTTAAAGTAGGAAATCGATTCTGTGTTATACAGGATGAGTGTCCTTCAGTGGTTAGCGAGGTTAAAGGTACCACTGACTTCCCTGCTAATCAAGGTAAGAATATTCTGGTTGTGGGTGACTCACAGGTTAGATATATGGACCGTGCTTTCTGTAACAGAGATAGGAATATTAGACAGAAAGTGTGCTTCCCAGGAACTGGTGTTGATGGCATAGTCAACAGGTTGGATAATATTATGTCAGGTAATGGGAACAAGCCCATCATCTGTCTTAGAGTTGGTGGAAATGATATCCGGAAGGGCAGGAAACAAGTGCTGCTGGATAAGTACAAATCGGCCACAGATGTAATTAGGTCTAAGGGAGGGCTCCCATTCGTATGTAGCATCTTGCCTAGAACAGAGTGAAGGTGGAAGTGGAGGTGGGAGTGGATGTGGGAGTGGAGGTAGGAGTGGAGGTGGGAGTGGAGGTGGGAAGTTCAGTGCGTGTAATCTGAATTATTAGGTTGCGGATTTTGCAGTTTTGAGGTTCATTTTAATTGTAATATCTTCGACCTTCTTGCAGGGTAACTTTTGAATAAAAGTGATTTTGCAAAGTAAAAGGACACAGTAAAATGTCACATTAGTTGCACTTGTGTCCTTTTACTTTACATATTGTCGGTAATTCTACCAACATTAATGCAAGAGTGATTTTTTTTGAGTCATCCGCTTGTGTGCTAGACGGCCCGAAGGTAAACACCGCATTCTGTTTCCCTGTCACCCAACACATCTCACGTAAATGATAGAAATAGCTGAAGAATAGAATTTGCCATGTGAGACTCACGTGTGAACAAAGTTAAGAACGTTAGGTAAGACACATATGCAACGGTTAGGTATCTTTATTTTGAAACGTTTCGCCTACACAGTAGGCTTCTTCAGTCGAGTACAGAAAAGTTGATAGAAGCAGAAGAGACTTGAAGACGATGTAATCAGTCCATCACCCTTAAAGTTTTGAGGTGGTCAGTCCCTTAGTCTGGAGAAGAGCATTGTTCCAAAGTCTGAAACAATATGAAGTTGAATGGACAGGATGGAGCCTTATATAGCGCCAGGAGGTGAGACGTAGGTCACTTTGGGAGGTCAGGTCCCTCTCAAATCCAGCCGTTCTCACTAGTAGAAGTTGTCGAAGTAGATTTCAGGTCTGTACCAAGATACCCTTGTGTTGCAGTGTCTGACAGATTGAACATTAAAATGGTATAAAATACCGACAGGTTGTTAGGTAAGACACATATGCAACGGTTAGGTATCTTTATTTTGAAACGTTTCAAAATAAAGATACCTAACCGTTGCATATGTGTCTTACCTAACAACCTGTCGGTATTTTATACCATTTTAATGTTCAAAGTTAAGAACGTAAGAATGGAGGAACACTGCAGAAGGCCTACTGGCCTATACAAGGCAAGTCATTATGAGAGTAAGACACATGTGCAACATCTGGGTATCTTTATTGTAGACGTTTCGCCATCCAGTGGCTTTATCAATACAAATTCCAGGACATAACTTGAAGACAGTAGAACTATGTACAGAAGATGAGGTAATCAGTCCCTCAACCTAGGAGTAGGTGCGAACAGCACCATAGTCGTGGAGATTCTGAAACAGAAGAAAGAATCCACGACTATGGTGCTGTTCGCACCTACTCCTAGGTTGAGGGACTGATTACCTCATCTTCTGTACATAGTTCTACTGTCTTCAAGTTATGTCCTGGAATTTGTATTGATAAAGCCACTGGATGGCGAAACGTCTACAATAAAGATACCCAGATGTTGCACATGTGTCTTACTCTCATCTTGTCGGTATTATATACCATTCGTACACAGCAAGTCATTATCAAAAACACCACTACCCAAAGCTACCCAAGAATTTACTCCCGTACCCACGACACCAATCAAACCCAGCCCCTCCCACTCATATATTTGTGCAATCTCTTTTTAAAGCTACCCAAGGTCCTATCCTCGATCACCCTACTCGGAAGATTGTTCCACGGATCTACAACTCTGTTCGAAAACCAGCATGTACTTATGTCCTTCCTAAATCTAAAGTGATTTAACTTAAATCCATTATTTCTGGTTCTTACATGGTTCGATATATCCTTTGTTTATGCCCATCATCTACTTATGCACTTTGATATCTCCCCTCATTCTATGTCTCTCCAGTAAGTGAAGATTCAAGGCTGTAAGTCTATTTTCATACGGGAGATTCCTTATACAGTAGATCATTTAATTAACTCATTTTTCTCTTTATGTTCTCCGATGAGTCTATATCCATCCTGTAGTAAGGAGACCAAAACTGAGCGGCATAATCCAAATGAGGTCTCACTAGTGAGGTATAGAGCTGTAAAATAACTTTTGGACTTCTGTTACTTATACTTCTTGAAATGAACCCTAGAAATCTGTTAGCCTTATTGTGCACACTTAGGCACTGATTTCTGCTTACCATGACTCCCAAGTCTTTTTCACATTCTGTATGATCAAGCTCTACTTCACCTAGTTTATAACTTCAAGGGTTATTTTCATTCCCAAGGACTAGGACTTTACACTTGTCCATGTTGAACTTCATATGCCACTTTTCAGACCAAGATATTAATTTGTCCAAGTCTTCCTGGAGTTCATTGGTATCTTCTTCAGAATGAATCATACGGCATATTTTTGTATCATCAGAAAATTTGATCATGTCATTTGTAATTCCTTCACCAAGGTCATTAATGTAAATTATGAACAACAGTGGGCCTAAAATTGATTCTTGTGGAACACCACGAGTGACCAGTCCGAATTCAGATTTGATCCCATTAATGGAAATTCTCTGCTTTCTATTGGTAATCCACGCCTCTATCCATGTTAGAACTTTACCTTCTATACCACGAGTTGCCACTTTTCTTAAATGTATTTTTTGAGGTACTCTATCGAAGGCTTTACTGAAACCCAAATAAACAATACCATATTCTACATTACTGTCTACTGCCTCAAATGTTTTGTTGAAGAACGTCAGTAAATTTGTCAGGCAGGAACGACCTCTCGTGAACCCATGCTGAGATTCTTAATCAAATTATGCTCTTCAAGGTGACTTCTAATAATATCAACTATAATTGAGTCTAATAATTTGCCTATTATAGACGTCAGGCTTATTGGACGGTAATTTGATGAAATGGACTTATGCCCCGATTTGAATATAGGAACTACATTAGCTATCTTCCACATCTCTGGTACAACACCAGTTAGGATGGACGCATTAAACACGCCCGTAATGGCTGACTAAGTTCCTGGATTCTTTAAGTACCCTGCCAGGGGAAGGGTTCCTCTTAAGTTCATCATCGTTGTGCATCATTTTCAAATCCCAAACGAGTGTTCAAAAAAGCAGCCCAGGTTTTCACAAAAGCTCTTTTTTAATTAAACAAAAGTCATAGTATACAGGAAGCTGAGAAGTAAACATACTAATTGAATATAAACTACAGTGATAAAGAAGGTAAGAAGGAAAACACTCACAACGAGTATAATTACATAAAAGACAATGGCGAGCGGTAAGTATACTGTGAACATAAACCACAGTGTAGAGGACTGTGAGACACCAGCACTCCCACTGTGAGTATAGATCACAGTTAGGAGAATGATGAGAGGTAATTTCAGCCACTGTGAGTATACAAGGCAGCCAGGATGCTTGACTCAGAATAGCGAGGAATGAGGTTTTCTGGTAACTCTCAGCCTAAGCCATCACCTAAGTTTCATGACGATGCTAACAAAGTTTGAAATAACTTAGGTGCTGTGACATGTATTTGACTTCAGTGATAGCAAAAATATCGTTTCCTCAGAAATGATGTAATCATTATATGTCATTTTAAAATTGAATGTATGTGCAATGTCTCCCTCAAAATACTGTAATTACCAACAATTCCAATATTTTTTAGTATTTTTGTAGGAAACAGACTCGGGTCATTTATTATGGGATACTCAACTGTTCTGAAGAAATCTTAACACTTGAGATTTCGTGCAAAAATATTTCATATTATAAACATTCTGAGAAGCAAAAACTAAATTACCTGATTTGACTACATGTGTTTATTTACATACATTTGTTTAATATTTATCATAGTGTATCTGTAAAATTAAATAGTATTCTACTGTGGCGAAATAAAGATAATAACTACTGGATAAGAATCTAGTTCTACGCTCATTCATATAAAATACGAAAGGAAATCATGGAACTGTTTAATTGGGTGAGCATATCAACACAGCTTTCCACTGCAAGAATTACAGTAATAAAAATATGCTTAAAAAAATCACATGTTACTGTAACTCTGAGAGAAAGTTTCTACACAACGTTTGGGCCCAACTGTTCCCGTCGACCACTGATATTGTTCCGACAACAGCTCTAGACTGCGACCTGGCTTAATCTTTGTTTCTGAGTGTGTATTATTAGATTTCAAAAAAAAAATTACGACCATAATATATCATGATGCTGTTAGAACAGAATTATTATAAAGAAAATCAGCTTCAGATATTGAATTTTCAACAAATTTCTACATACAACTTCTCACCACGAACACAAGATGTGTACTGGTGGAATGTCACTCGGCCATTATCCCGCTATCCACCCAGTGCTATATGATGATACAACTAGCTGTGGAGTGTGTAGTGCTATCTCAAAACACCTGCGTAGTGCTATCTCAAAACACCTGCAACGATATTTCATAACAGGGAACAGAAAAATTAGTTTCCCATTATTACTGCGATAATTCTCTCTATGACATGCCACTAGTATTGTTGTTCTGCTTTTATTCGTTCCTCTTGCTTTGAAGTTAACGTTTGCCTTCGCTGCCTTGTTAGGTAGGTCAACATGACATTCCTCTGCTTCTCTGAGTTTTCATGAGTCTGGATAAGATAGGAGTTTCGCCAATTATCCAACCCTTCAGAAGCTAAAGCTGTAGCAGAAGATGCAAGGTTTGGAAAGAATTTACAAATAAAGCAATAAATCCGGTCTTTTGAGGGAAAATACATAAGCCGTTCTCAGTTATATGTTTCCCCATTGACTTTTGTTGACTGCTTTTTGTACACTTCAAAATGATGCACAACGATGCTGAGCTTAAGAGGTCCCACCTCCCTGTCTGCCCACTAGGATAATTCTGTCCACAAACCAACGTCTGCTACTGTAGATCTGTGTTTGGCATCATCTATATCTGCATCTGAAATAGCTTGGATTTGGCCTGCCTTACCAGGTGTGAGCCGAAAATTCTGACTATCCACATTATTTTCTTGTGGCTCTTTAGCCCCTGTTTGTACGATAAGTGGCTCTTGAATAAGTTCTTTACTTTCACTTGAGCCGGCATCATGCCAGCTTTCTCATAATCAGCTTGTTGTTCCGCGTCCTGCTTCGCTGTTTCTTCTCCAGGAAGTTTTCTTCAAGGTGAATGCTAGTAGTTGGCTGGATAGCTCCACCACACTGATTTCCTTGTGTTAGTATCAATATGTCTGCTTCACCACTGGTACTTGTCGCTCCTGTCAGTGGCTGATGCAAGAAAGCAGTGATTGGCCTTAACTTCTTTACCATATAATTTTCAACTCTCTTTCTCTTGCGCTTCCTAACACCACTTTCAAATCTTTTACTCATGCTCAGATTAGAATCTGAAAATCAAAAGTAAAATTAATCTTCAACAGATATTAGAAATGGAAACATAAAAGGGCGTTCTCATAAAATTGGGTACACTACAGCGAAGACAAAATATAATAATAATAATATCTTTATTTACTCAAATACATGTACAAGGTACACAGTCCTAGCTGACATCAATGACATATTACTATATAGAAAGTTGCTTTTTAAATAGCAACGCTCATCTTGCCATATAGGACAAGTGAAAATTTGTGTATGCAACAATTTCACCAAAATCATTCTGAAACTAACGAAAAAAATATGTTTCACTGTGTTTGTTTAGTTTTAAATTACTGTAAACAAATCTAAAATATATTTAGTTGGGTTAGGCTAAAATAAATTGCTTTTGTAATAATAAGGTTAGGTAAGTTTTCTAAGATTCTTTTGGTGCAAAATTAAAAATTTTTACGTTAACATTAATGAAAAAAATATATCTTTAAATGTATAAAAGAAAATTTCAGAGAGGACTTAATTCTAAGTGAGTTCTTGCTAATTGACCAGTTTTACATATTCGGCACGACATATATATATATATATATATATATATATATATATATATATATATATATATATATATATATATATATATATATATATATATATATATATATATATATGTCTGCCGAATATGTAAAACTGGTCAATTACCAAGAACTCATTTAAAATTATGTCCTTTCTAAAATTTTCTCTTATACGTTTAATGATATATTTTTTTCATTATTGTTAATGTAAAGAATTTTAATTTTGTACTAAAAGAATCATATAAAACTTACCTAACCTTATTATAACAAGAACAATTTATTTTAGCCTAACCCAACTAAATATATTTTAGATTTGTTTACAGTAATTTAATACTAAACAAACACAGTGAAATATATTTTTTTCGTTAGGTTCACAATGATTTTGGCGAAATTATTGCATACACAAATTTTCACTTGTCCTATATGGCAAATTGAGCGTTGCTATTTAAGCCAAGATCGCAAGTTCTGCCTATTCGGCACGATATATATATATATGTATATATATATATATATATATGTATATATATATATATATATATATATATATGTATATATATATATATATATATATATATGTATATATGTATATATATATATATGTATATATGTATATATATATATATATATATATATATATATATATATATATGTATATATGTATATATATATATATATATATGTATATATATATATATATATATATATATATATGTATATATATATATATATATATATATATATATATATATATATATATATATATATATATATATATATATATATATATATATATATATATATATATATATATATATATATATATATATATATATATATATATATATATATATATATATATATATATATATATATATGTCGTGCCGGATAGGCAGAACTTGCGATCTTCGCTTAAATAGCAACGCTCATCTTGCCATATAGGACATGTGAAAATTTGTGTATGCAATAATTTCGCCAAAATCATTCAGAACCTAACGAAAAAAATATATTTCACTGTGTTTGTCTAGTATTACATTTTTGTAAACAAATCAAATATATATTTAGTTGGGTTAGGCTAAAATAAATTGCGCTTGTTATAACAAGGTTCGGTAAGTTTTCTAAGCTCCTTTTGGTGCAAAACTATAATTTTTTACATCAACATTAATGAAAAAATATGTCTTTAAACGTATAAGAGAAAATTTTAGAAAGAACTTAATTTTAAATGAGTCCTTGCTAATTGTCCAGTTTTCCATATTCGGCTCGACATGTATATGTATACATGTATATATATGTATATATATATATATATATATATATATATACACATATATATGTATACATGTATATATATGTATATATATATATACATATATATGTATATATGTATACATGTATATATATGTATATATATATATATATACATATATATATACATGTATACATATATATATATATATATATATATATATATATATATATATATATATATATATATATATATGCAAAACAAACACTCTGAAAGAATAGAGAAATTCCAAGCGCTTTCGTGACTACTCACATTATCAAGAAACTATGAAAGTAAAGCATCCAAGGAAGCTATATAAGGGGTCTGGCCAGCACCTCACTATCAGATCCCACAATGGTTAAACACCTGACGCGCGCCGACCCAACTTGGATAGGTCCTTTGCACAACTCACCCCACAAACTATTCTACCCAAGAAAATTTAAAAATTATTTGTCCAGTGTATTATTAAATTCTTCCCAAATTCTATTAATTATAAATGGATCTTATTTATATAAACCAAAGGAAATATTCATATTATTGTCAAAACTGCTTTTTATGAAACAAGATTCAATTATATTCCTGTCGACCATGGACTTGCTTGATACTACTTTCTCAACTTTTTGAAAATCAATTGGATGGTTAAAATCTCTTACATGAATAAATAGAGCATTGGAATCTTGTCCAGTTCTAATGCTATATTTATGTTGTTTTAATCTTAGTTCGAGATTTTTACCAGTTTGACCGTAATAAACTTTATCGCAAATTTTACAAGGAATCTTATAGACACATCCATCAGCATTTTGGGGGGAATTCTTTATCAAAAGTTTTTTTCACTGTATCAAGATTTTTGAATACAACTTTAATATTAAAAGTCTTAAGAAGAGAAGGCATATCAACCAAGTTTTCATGGTAAGGGAGAACCAACATATTTTTAGTTGAATAAGGCTGGTTGTCCCTTTTTGGATTGTAAAAAGTATTTCTAGCAACTTTAAAAGATTTATCAATTACATTTCTTGGGTATTTTAAATCATTACCTATTTCATAAATTTTGGATATTTCCTCATCTATGAACTCAGGACTACAAATTCGTAAAGCTCTCAAAAACATTGATGAGAAAACAGACAGTTTGACTCTATCTTGATGCGAGGAATAATAGTGGACATAGGAACAGTTATTTGTAGGTTTTCTGTAAATTTTAAATTTGAATTCATTATTACCCTTAATAATTAAAACATCTAGAAAAGGCAATGAGTTATTTTCTTCAAACTCAACAGTAAAGTTTATAGAATGGGCTAAGCTATTTAATTTTCCTAGGAAATGGTGTATATCTACATTTTTGGGCATAAGAGTTTGAAGAAAATAACTCATTGCCTTTTCTAGATGTTTTAATTATTAAGGGTAATAATGAATTCAAATTTAAAATTTACAGAAAACCTACAAATAACTGTTCCTATGTCCACTATTATTCCTCGCATCAAGATAGAGTCAAACTGTCTGTTTTCTCATCAATGTTTTTGAGAGCTTTACGAATTTGTAGTCCTGAGTTCATGGATGAGGAAATATCCAAAATTTATGAAATAGGTAATGATTTAAAATACCCAAGAAATGTAACTGATAAATCTTTTAAAGTTGCTAGAAATACTTTTTACAATCCAAAAAGGGACAACCAGCCTTATTCAACTAAAAATATGTTGGTTCTCCCTTACCATGAAAACTTGCTTGATATGCCTTCTCTTCTTAAGACTTTTAATATTAAAGTTGTATTCAAAAATTTTGATACAGTAAAAAAACTTTTGATAAAGAATTCCCCCCAAAATGCTGATGGATGTGTCTATAAGATTCCTTGTAAAATTTGCGATAAAGTTTATTACGGTCAAACTGGTAAAAATCTCGAACTAAGATTAAAACAACATAAATATAGCATTAGAACTGGACAAGATTCCAATGCTCTATTTATTCATGTAAGAGATTTTAACCATCCAATTGATTTTCAAAAAGTTGAGAAAGTAGTATCAAGCAAGTCCATGGTCGACAGGAATATAATTGAATCTTGTTTCATAAAAAGCAGTTTTGACAATAATATGAATATTTCCTTTGGTTTATATAAATTAGATCCATTTATAATTAATAGAATTTGGGAAGAATTTAATAATACACTGGACAAATAATTTTTTAATTTTCTTGGGTAGAATAGTTTGTGGGGTGAGTTGTGCAAAGGACCTATCCAAGTTGGGTCGGCGCGCGTCAGGTGTTTAACCGTTGTGGGATCTGATAGTGAGGTGCTGGCCAGACCCCTTATATAGCTTCCTTGGATGCTTTACTTTCATAGTTCCTTGATAATGTGAGTAGTCACGAAAGCGCTTGGAATTTCTCTATTCTTTCAGAGTGGTTGTTTTGCATATTCTGAAATCACCTGTTTACTGTGATCTTTTTGCATATATATATATATATATATATATATATATATATATATATATATATATATATATATATATATATATATATATATATATATATATATATATATATATATATATATATATATATATATATATGTCGTGCCGAGTAAGCAGAACTTGCGATCTTGGCTTAAATCGCAACGCTCATCTTGCCATATACGACAAGTGAAAATTTGTGTATGCAATAATTTCGCCAAAATCATTCTGAACCTAACGAAAAAAATATATTTCACTGTGTTTGTTTAGTATTAAATTATTGTAAAGAAGTCTAAAATATATTTAGTTGGGTTAGGCTAAAATAAATTGCGATTGTTATAATAAGGTTAGGTAAGTTTTCTAAGTTCCTTTTGGTGCAAAATTATAAATTTTTACATCAACATTAATGAAAAATATATATCTTTAAACGCATAAGAGAAAATTTTAGAAAGGACTTAATTTTAAATGAGTTATTGCTGATTGACCAGTTTTACATATTCGGCACGACATATATATATATATATATATATATATATATATATATATATATATATATATATATATATATATATATATATATATATATATATATATATATATATATATTTATTTATATGACTTAAAATGACGTCACTCATTACAGAGCACCAAAAAATGTCCCCACATGTAGCGCCAGCCCCCTTCTGTTAAAATTTTGGAATGACGTATAGCCTATAGAGCTTTAGACAGAGATTGTTTCACTGGCTATCATGAGGCCTGAGTGACAGAAAAACCCAAGAAGTTTTACAAATATACAAAAAATTAATGATTAAACGCTAAAAATATTGTGATGATATTGGATCTGGGTATTGGGAAGTTATCAGGTTTAGTACAAGAGTCCTTCACTCACCTGTGGTCGAAGGATGTTATTGTTCACTTCGTTCCACTTCTTTACATCTATTTTGTTTAAGACATTTTCTCTGACATTTATTTAGTTCTCTTTTGTGTATTTTTCATTTATGCCCTCTAACTATTTAATTATCTTTAGTAAAACGCATATTTATACACTTTCTTCTGCCTGATTAAATTTCCTCTTGATCATTCTTTCACACGCAGAAGGCCAAGTTCTCGCTCTAAGAGATTCCTCTCATCACAGCCAATGGTTTAGATTTGGACTCTCTCTGGTTTCCCTTTATCTTTTGCCAAGTATATATATATATACGTGTAAACATGTGCAGTATGCATATGCTTCATCATCAGTATTGCAAGCCTCAAACCTTGACCTTTTGAGCAGAAGTTGGCTTCCGTATCCCCGAGATTATGAGACCATATGTGTGATGTATTATTCCAACTATACAGCCATCCTTATACAAGAATTTCAGTTTATTATTCCAAACCAGAGTACACGAAATAGCACACGAATTACGCACATACGTCTACCGACTCTACAAGACAAGCTTATTTTTTTCATAAGCAGTTTTTCTCATAAATACAATATAATTACATTTTGATATGAAGAAAAACTTATTGTAAATACGTACAAGTAGGTTAGTACTGAAAGAGAAAGAATAATAGTGAATACAGTCGACTGACGATAACATTTGGACATACCATCATGGATGGAATTGTCTAGCATCTCTTTCGCTCAAAATTGAATGACTCATCTTCATAATCAGTCGAAAAAGTTACATACTGATTTTCATTGTCGACAATGACAGATTTCCAGACTAGGGAATCGTTCACAGAGCTTTCTGCCTCAGGATCAATGTTACCAGGTTAGGTTAGGTTAGGCAACCTTTATCAGGAAACAGGACAAGTTTCCTGACGCGGGACTTAGTCAGATGATGACCCGCCTTTGGAGCTTTGGTCATCTGACCGAGGCCTTCCGCTGGCTTACCGGTCCACCCCTTTAAAAATAATATAATTATGCTTTTTCTTTTTAATGTTACCACAGAACAGAACAGAGCAGAGGACTCACAGGTAAGGACCCACTAGTGGCGAGGGGCAAGTGAGGACAGGATGGAGAATGGATGGGGGAGAGGAAATATCGAAGAAAGAAAGAAAAGTGTCAGGACTAGACCCAACTGCTAATCAAGGGAAACAAATAAGTGCAGCAGTTTCACTCTCGGAAGCAAATCATTCGCAAGACTGGACGCGAAACAAGGCGTTGGTACTGTGGAAAGCTGACGCAAACGACATTCGCAAGCAATTCAGCATAAAACGCACAGAGAACGCCGCTCAATGACAGTGGCAGTTATAGAATTGTTGAAATAATAGTGCAAGGTAAGATATATATTTTAGAAGTAGCGAGGAGGTGCAGGGTCGTACAGAGTGAGGAAGAGATTTACATCATTGTAACGATGCCTGACAGAGTCTCCTAAATAAGAAGTCCAGTAGTCATGGTATGTCTCAAGTCTGTCAAGTTATTTGTCACTTAGTGTCTTCCAGTACATGTTCAGAGCTGGTGTGTTAGTCGTAAGTTGGAGATTCGCTAGTGGCGAAATCGTCCCACCTCACTCCCAACACCCAACGTATTGCACGATTCTGGATATATATATATATATATATATATATATATATATATATATATATATATATATATATATATATATATATATATATATATATATAAACACTGATCTCTGGCTGAAGGAGACTCGAACCTACGAACCATAGGATAAGGTACGCAGTGCTTTACCAATCTACCCACACTGGACAATACATTGGCGTGTAGCTTGCGCTACACGTTTGATCCAAGGCAGCCACCTTTCAGGGAGAAGGCTTACAGCTTTTTCATCTCATCCCCTGCATGCATCAGCCTTACTAGAGATTTTAACAATGCAAGGAATTCGCAAGAGCAGATGAAAAGCTGTAAGCCTCCTCCCTGAAAGCTGGCTGCCTTGGATCAAACGTGTAGCGCAAGCTACACGCCAAGGTATTGTCCAGTGTGGGTAGATTGGTAAAGCATTGCGTACCTTATCCTAAGGTCCGTAGGTTCGAGTCTCCTTCAGCCAGAGATCAGTGTTAGTGTATATTTTGCCTCCTCTTGCGAATTCCTTGTATATATATATATATATATATATATATATATATATATATATATATATATATATATATATATATATATATATATATATATATATATATATATATATATATATTACACAATTATAATACAATTTAAGTTTGTATCTGTAGTTGTAGCTGTAGGAAAATAAACTGGAATGACTTAGATATCTGACAATTGACTATAAGAAATCAATACTAAGAATATAATTATTAGGAAAAGAATATGATTGCTTTTATATGATCATTGAAGTGTGTTAAATAATAAGACTAACTTCGTTAATCTCATTATTATGAAGGCTATAAGTATGTGTAGAACAGAGGGTGAATGTGTGGGTATATGTATGACTGATTTGTTAGTTATCCAGTTAAGCCAATAGTGGAATTCAGTCCAAGAAATCTGTCTTCCCATTTGTAGATAATTGAACTTACCTCTAGTTCTTCCCATGGGGCAGTGTAAGCCGGTCGTAGGTGCATCTCTGATGAACTGGAGGATGTTGTAAGACCCTTCACACTGGTTACCCAACAGAACGTTCAAAAAATGCGCATTTAATGATACTGTTGATGGGCACTAACCTTCAAGAGGTGTGGGGGTTGAGGGTGCTTCTGTAGAGACACCTAATATACTTTGAGTGAATCACAGATCTAAAACTGGCTTTGTACACGTGGGCATCTAATAATTAGTTTTTTGGGTAACCGTGAAGGGGTATAATTCGCGTTGTAACGTTTTATCCAATGTTAAGAGTACTTCACTTCACTAAGGTCTGTCGTAGGATAAGTCATCCTAATTAACTAGGCTGTTAATTGATCGGCGCAATTAGGCAGAGTCTGGCCACCCGCCTTGTTCATATTTTTTTTTTGTTTTTTTTGACTAAAGTCTGGGTGAGTTGAGTTCCTGATTGCCAGTACAGTGCTACACTGTTGTCGTCAGTTTGTGTAGGTTGTGAAAGGTAATCATAGGTACTAAACTAAATTCTTTAAGTCTAACATTAGCTCAACATAAATACTTATGAGAAGTAATGCATTTTTAGCTTATAAGAACATAAGAACATAAGAATGTAGGAACACTGCAGAAGGCCTACTGGCCCATACGAGGCCAGTCTTGAAAATTAGTCTTGAAAATTAAGAGTGAACAATTAAATGAGGCAGCATCGGACGTTGGAATTTGTAGATCCACTGCTCGTCTTCTACTCCCCTCCTTTCCCTTCCCCCCTTCCCTAGTTAAGGGGTCTAAAGGTTCGGGAAGTAGTCAACTTCACTGACTTCCCACAATATGTATATAAACAAGACTGATATTTAGGTTAATAAGATTCGTCAAAAAACAGGACATGTGTTTACTAACGCGAATCTTGGTCATATGATGACCTGCTACTGGAGCATTTGGTCATCTGTCCAAGGACTAGCGGTGGTTTACCCCTCTAAAAAACATTTATTTCAGTTGTTGTGCGATCAGAGGAAAGAATTACTAAAAAAAAATTACGGACAGAATGTTAGGTAACTGGGTACATTCGTCTCTCAACCTTTGAGTGGTGAGGAAGTGCGCTGCTGCTGCCCCTAGCGTTGATTGGTGGCAGTTATATTTTCACAGCATGGCGCTGGCCAGCCGGAGACGCATCAATACAGTCTGTGTTGAGCTTATCCGTGGGGCTGTGACAGGAACTTCTATGGAGCTGCTACTACCTGCATTCATACGAGATACATATGGTATTGCTAACGAGGAGATATGTCGAGTAGCGCTGAATGGCACGACGAGGATCTTTGTCAAGTTTAACTTGGCAAGTGTGTATGAGGCAGTGGTGTACAAGTACCAGGAGGTCACTTTGACGGTTAACTACACTGTGACCGTGCGACTTCACGACGTATCTCGCCATTACACATGGGTTAAGATTAGAAATGTACCTTTCGAGGTGGATGATTCTGACATCCGTCTTGCGAATGTCAGAATCCCACCTCCCAACAGGCCACTGTTGGGAGTTGGGCTACTGGGCCATACACAGGGATACCCGAAGGAATGCATTCTGTGAAGATGATGTTACGTTACCCTATTCCGTCGTACGTAGTGCTGCCAGAATTTCGGACCCAGGTGTTTGTCACATACGCTGGGCAATGCCGGACCTGTCGGTTGTGTGGGTCATATGATCACCTAGCGGCTCTGTGTGGAAGGACACATGGCAACATGGAACAACGGCAACGACATGAAGCAGAAGAGAAGGGTTAGGAGCAGGATTTTCCTTATGGTCGAGAAGGTCGAGAGAGCAGAGGAGATGGAGTCAGCAGATGTGACGAGGGGGGGGACACTCCTTCATTGAACGTAGCCCAGGTGTTGGAAGAGAACACCCTGGATGCGAGTGATAGCGACGTGGAAGACTCATTAGCCAATGCTTTAAATGTGTTATTGGATGACAAAAGTATTGGGCAGGTTGAGAGTCCAGACCTAGTCTTGGGCATGCTGTGGATCAGGGTGTGGAACAGGATAAGCGGTCGGCGCAGTGCTGCGCTACCTGACTCCGAGGAAGTGCTCACACCTGCTCAGCGCACTGGGAAAAAGTCCTGGGTGGAAGTTACGCAGAGAGGACCCAGCGGCCCTAAGGGGCAGGAGTTGGTTAAGAGCGTTCCTAAAGGGGGGGAGAGGGATCGAAGTGTCATGAAACGATCTGGTGGCAAGACAATACCAGGGTCAAGAAGAAAAACCACTCTGTAGGCTTCAAGTGCATGACATTGAACATTAATGGATTGTGATCAGAGAGAAAGTGTGTATGGTTTAGTGAATATTTGGTGCGTAATAGTGTTGATGTGGTGTTCGTGCAGGAACACAACTACAGACCAGGCTATTAGTTGAAGGTGAATGGGTATAATGTGTACGTGGAGCATGCGATAAGGTTGAAAGGAGTTGCCATCCTGGTAAGGGAAACTAGCCCGTTCGTAGTGAAGCAGTGTGTGGGTGGGGAGGGGAGAGTGATTCGCGTGGATGGGTGGTGGGGTAGGGTACAGATGAGTTTGGTGTGTGTGTGTATGGTCTGGCAGAGGGAGATGTGCATATTAAGAATAAATTTGTGAAGGATGTCCTAGTATATTATTTGCATGCTTTGCCGGGTGTAGCTGTAATTGGTAGTGATTGGAATTGTGTGATAAGGCGTAAGGACGTGGAACCTAGAGGGGCAGGGTATTGTTCGGGGATTTGGGGGGAATTATTAAATGGGGTGGGGCTAATGGACGTTGAGGGGGTGGGGTTGTAGAACATACTTTTGTTAGACGTGGATATGCGGCTAGGCTCTATCGCTTGTACGTGCCCCGAACAGTAATAGTGAGCAGAGTGTGTGTGGTGGACACGGCTTTTTCGGATCACAGGGGAGTACTGGTGGACCTAGAATGGGAGGGATTGCCTAGAAGGGGTCAAGGTTATTGGAAGTTAAATGTGAAGCTGTTGCAGGGAGAGGAATGTCATCAGTCTTTTGTGCAATTGTGGGAACGGTTGGTGGATGAGGCGCCTGGGGATGATGCTCTGGTAAGTTGGTGGGATTCGGTGGCTAAAATTCGCATCAGAGAATATTATATTTGTCGTGGGAGGGAATATAATCGGTTAAAGTATGGGTTTCAAAGATATCTTGAAGGGCAGCTGCGTGACTGTTATACACGAGGAGGAGCAAGCTATCATGTGCAGGACATTGAGGGTTTAAAGGAGAGCATCAGGGTATTGCAAAACGAGTGTTTTGATGGTGCGCGAATTATGGGAGGATTGGAAGAAGTGCTATGGGGTGATCGGCCGTCGGCTTGCATGTTGAGGGGCCAGAGAAAGAGGAGAGTGACGATGAAGATGATGGGGTTAAACGTACATGTAGGGATGGAAGGGTATAGAGCGGGTCAAGCATTGGTAACGACGGAGGGTATGAGTGGATATGTAGATGCTTGGTTTAAGTCATATATGCAAAGCATGGGCATCCGTGAAGTGGCATTAGGGGAAATGGGAGGGTATGTGCAGTGTGAGCTTAATGATCAAGATCGGGAGGCAATAGGTGGGCCGCCGATTACGGAGTGTGAGATTTGGCAGGCGTTGTCAGGGGTGAGCTTGAGAAAGGCGCCGGGTATAGATGGGCTGCCAAATGATTTTTACGTAAAGAATTGGGGAGCTCTGAGGTTTTTTCTAGTAAGGTTGTTTAACATACTTAAGGCGGCTGCGGTAATGGGAGAGCAGCAACGGACAGCCGTTGTGGTGTTGGTACCGAAAGGGGAGCAGTCAACGGTAATGGATTATCGGGCTCTTTCGCTTTTGTGTGGAGATTATAATTAAGCCGGGTATAGATGGGCTGCCAAATGACTTTTACGTAAAGAATTGGGGAGTTCTGAGGGGTTTTTTAGTAAGGTTGTTTAACATACTTAAGGCAGTTGCGGTAATGAGAGAGCGGCAACAGATGGCCATTGTGGTGTTGGTACCGAAAGGGGAGCAGTCAATGGAAATGGATTATTGGGCTCTTTCGCTTATGTGTGGAGATTATAAGTTGTTCGCGAGAATATTAGGGAACAGAGTCAAGAGGGTGATAGGTAAGGTAATTTATAGGGGGCAATATGGGGTGCCAGGAAGGTCAATGTATGAAGGGCATGGCATGAT
Organism: Cherax quadricarinatus; assembly: GCF_038502225.1. Taxonomy (NCBI): domain Eukaryota; kingdom Metazoa; phylum Arthropoda; class Malacostraca; order Decapoda; family Parastacidae; genus Cherax; species Cherax quadricarinatus. The sequence goes on from NC_091328.1 coordinate 25,590,442, forward strand.
TTGAGAATTTATAGAGAAACGGGGGGAGTTGGGTGATGGGAGTGTATTGGCGTTAGATTGGAAGGCTGCTTATGATAGTGCGGAAAGGGAAGCATTATGGAGGTTCATGCATTGGCAAGGTTTTGGGGAAGAAATAATATCTTGGGCAAAATTATTGTATCATGGGGCGTAGATGAGGGTGCAGGTTAACGGGAGGCTAGGAGTTAAAATACAGATGCGAAGGGGACTGTGCCAAGGTTGCCCACTATCGCAAATATTGTTTGCGTGTATACAGGATCCATTTTATAGGGCCATTTGGAGGTGTGTTGCGGAAGGTGGGGAGGTAATGAACGGGGGGAGGGGGGCTGGTATCGTCGGTTATGTGGATGACACGACTGTTTTGGTGAGAGGTAATAGGGACTTGCTTAGGGTGGGTAAGGTGGTGGATGTGTTTGGGGAGGTTTCAGGGATGAAAATTAATGTTGAGAAGACTAAGTTTCTGGACCTAAGGGATAGTACACATGGGGATGAGGTGGTAGGGGGTGGGTGGAGTGTGGTGGATCAACTATTGATATGTGGGATAGTTTATGTGAGAGATACACGGGTGGCTCAAGAGGTGAATTCGGTGCGAATAGTGGATGGAGTATTGAAAAGACTTGGTAGTTTGAGGGCGGTGCAACTAACGCTGCATCAAAGAGTAATAGTGACGAACGTGCTATTGTACAGCAAGTTATGGCATGTGGTTGTCATGTACCCGCTGATGCGACGTGAGGTAAAACGTTTACAACATGGGGTTTTTAGGTTTATATGGGAATCAGGTTGCGAATGGTTAAGTAGAGCGGTGTTAACACTTCCGGTCAGTCGGGGAGGGCTGGGGTTTATACCTCTGGAAAAAAGGATGATGAGCGTGTACCTAAAACAAAGTTTTATAAGGGAGGGGGATGGGAGGGGAGGTGGACTTGTGAGAGTACATAAGGATATGCAACGGTTGTGGGGGGGTAGGGATTTAATAGTTGGTGAGGCCATGTTGAGGTTTTTAATGACAGTGAGGGACCCATCGTGTGTTAAATTGCGGGTCCTCGAAGGAGTGGAAGGTAGGTCAGTGGTAGCTGCTGTTGATGGGGCATACCCTATGTATGCGTGGAGCGAAATATGGACGCGTCTAAAACAATTACGTGTAAAACCGGGTGTTCGGGAGGTAATGTTTAGATTTTTACATGGGATTTTGCCGTCTAGGGTTGTCCTATTCAACAGGAGGATAAGGGAGGGAGGGGAATGTAGAGCGTGTGAAAGTATGGAGACAATTTTTCATGCGGTATATTTTTGTTATTTTTGTGACTGTATAGAAGTTGTGCGGGTCTGGTTAGGAAAGGTGTTCAGGTTAGTGGGTGGGAGAGGGTTGCAGGTGTTGAGGGCTTTAAGTTTGGATATAGGTCGGGTGAGTAAGATGGTGGAGAATGCAGTGGCGTATTTGGTCACGGATTTTATTTATACGTCATGGGCCATGAGGGAGGTGGGCGTGGATGAAAGGATAAAGGTGTTAGCTGCGACATTTTACAGAACTAAGTGTCGTAATAGGGAAATTTACGGAGGGAGTTGGGAGAATGCTTTTACTGAGGGCTATCAGAGTTTTAGGTTGAGGGATTTATGGGATTTACGTGCAATGTAAGGGGTTGCGGCGGGCTGGCTTCCCGATAAGGATAGTGTGAAAGGGTTTAGTGTGGAAGAGAATGAATATAGTACTGAGACATAAGTGTCTTTGACCGTGTGAAGAGCGGGTTGTGTGTTGTGAACGATACAAGTTCTTCAATTTAATTATTAATTATGCAATTGATAAAGGACGACAGATGTCGTAGTGTGATGGAATATTATATATATGAAACGAAATTATTGACAATGTGGGTGCACTGTGTGAATGTAAAATCTATATATAAACATGAGGTATTGAGTGTGGTAGGAAGGCTTCAGTATTTATCAAAGTGTGAAGGTCATGCACTGTTACGTATTATGTAAAAAGAAATACATCTTAGTAGTGGTTTTAATGAATGGTTGAAATATTTACAGAAAAGCTTGACTCATCTTGTGTTTTTATTACATATTGTTTTTTCATGGGAGCTCTATAGAGCCCGTAGGTTTAGGTTACCTTTGAGATGACATATTGTATGGTATTTGATGGATGACATAGGATTAAGTTATTGTTTGTTTTACTGGTTGTGTTGTAAAGTGTATGCTTCATATGTATATATTTATACCTTCCTCGAGAAGGTGATATGTTTGGGTGTCTAGTAGATATACGTTGTAAATGAATCATGTAGAATTGATTTTTATATTTTATCAATATATTGAGTTATACTGAACGTATCATGTTGTTCAATATGGAATAATGAAAGCATTTCATACAATATAAAGTTAAATATAAAGATTGTTACGTGTCAGGTGGCTTGACACGCAAAAAAGGGGGAGGGGTAGTGTTTTCAGAATGTAAGGTGTACATTCCGTGGCAGGATGTACAGTCAGGAATTAGATGTATCTGCCAAGGGGCCTTTAGGTTAGATTTAGTGTTCCAGACATAATGTCATTACTCCAAGGATTGGAATGGTCATTGTTTACTGTACAGATTTGTGTCTTTCAGATGTACCATATTAATTGGAAAGTACATGTACTATGCATAATTTTGCAATATATATTGTAAGACTTATTGTTGTAATTGAGGTGTGTATTGATTTCTTTTTTTTTCACCACTGTTTTCGCTATGTAATTTGTCGTTTGCTTTTATGTACTATGTATGTCTTTTAAATAAAATATAAAAAAAGCTGGGTACAAATGCAACTAATGTGACTTTTTTTGTGGCAAACGATTGGAATAATTCAGAGTGAAGCATAAGTCGATAATTCAGTTAAATAAGTGTTGAAGATTTAAGGGGAATCAGAAAAGGCATTATTAAGCCATCAAATATAATTCAAAATTTTCAACGAGATCAAAGAGATCAAAGACGCCAATTTCTAAAAATACACAATCACATTAAGCTTCAAACCCCTCAAAAGTTGCATTTTCACGTTTTGAACGTTTAATCAGATGCGGCACTCAGAAATTATCGCCTGAAAAGCAGTATTCCAATTTTTCGAAATTCTTCCGAAAAACATTGAAACGGTCCTCACGCAGGCTAAAATTAATCCAAACTTTTCTTTATGATTGACCAGCATTTAAAAAAGTAATATAGTAAGTTTTATATAAGTGAAGTGTACATAACATACAAATACTTAAAAATTTTCTTGAGGGCATGCTGATGTTACATAAAAGAAATAAAGATGATTAACTTAGGTTTGATTAATAAAAGTGACACATGATAAATTACACAACCTAGCATAAAAGTGACACATGATAAATTACACAACCTAGCATAAAAGTGACACATGATAAATTACACAACCTAGCATAAAAGTGACACATGATAAATTACACAACCTAGCATAAAAGTGACACATGATAAATTACACAACCTAGCATAAAAGTGACACATGATAAATTACACAACCTAGCATAAAAGTGACACATGATAAATTACACAACCTAGCATAAAAGTGACACATGATAAATTACACAACCTAGCATAAAAGTGACACATGATAAATTACACAACTTAGCATAAAAGTGACACATGATAAATTACACAACCTAGCATAAAAGTGACACATGATAAATTACACAACCTAGCATAAAAGTGACACATGATAAATTACACAACTTAGCATAAAAGTGACACATGATAAATTACACAACCTAGCATAAAAGTGACACATGATAAATTACACAACCTAGCATAAAAGTGACACATGATAAATTACACAACTTAGCATAAAAGTGACACATGATAAATTACACAACCTAGCATAAAAGTGACACATGATAAATTACACAACCTAGCATAAAAGTGACACATGATAAATTACACAACTTAGCATAAAAGTGACACATGATAAATTACACAACCTAGCATAAAAGTGACACATGATAAATTACACAACCTAGCATAAAAGTGACACATGATAAATTACACAACCTAGCATAAAAGTGACACATGATAAATTACACAACCTAGCATAAAAGTGACACATGATAAATTACACAACCTAGCATAAAAGTGACACATGATAAATTACACAACTTAGCATAAAAGTGACACATGATGTATTACACATAAAAAGATTGTTTCCCCTCGAAGAAAACACATCCACACAGTCAGTTTAAATCCGACCAAAAGATGCATTTTCCAGTTACTGCACAAAACTCCAACAAAATTTGTTCCTACACAGCCTTAATTCAACGTTCCTTCCATTTCAAACGATGCATCAATCCCTGAAGATTGATGACGTTCACAGTTATTAAAATTTAATCAGAGAAAAGCTCTAAGCCCATAGAGGCTTTATCACGCCTATGGAACGGGAGACATTCAAATTCATTTCAAGCAAGGTGAGTCTAGTTCCTTGGATCAAGATCCCTCATCGAGGTTATAAGCAGCAAAATGGCTGATAAGAGAAGCATAGTACACTGGACACCCTCGCATGCAATAATCCATGAATCTAATCAGGATATATTACACAGGCGGTGAAATTTGAAGCGTTCTCGAGTAGTAAACGAAAATTTGTGACAAATCAAACGAAAATGTTGCTGAAAAATGTTTCGGTAATTATGAGTTTATCCTCGTTAAGCTGGACAACGACAATAATTTTTATTATACTTTTCACAATTACATTTTATTTAAAATTCTCTACAGTCCTTTAAGAACAAATATTTTATTTTTGTTTTTATAAAATCGATAAATTGACACCCAAACAGCTCGAAATTAATTAATCCTTCTTATTATGAAATTCCTTCATTTATTGTGTGGTGATCAGTAGAGGCATTCATTAGCTAGTACACTGGAAACAATTTGCTTAATAAATGTGGCAAATTTAAATTTACACATCTCAAAGAGAGTAACAAACTGCGTTTTAATAAAGCCCAACAGTGTTTAAAGCCTGAAGTTTTTAATATTTTCAGTAAACTTTAAAATTTGCCCTTATTCGGACTAAACGTATTGACAATCAGTCTTATTATAGAAAGCACCGTCAATAACATTTTGAACGCAATCAGGTGAAGCATCGTTAGTTATTGAATAACTGAATTTTACTATCTATTTAATAAAATTGGTAAATTGGGACTAGTGCCACTCACAGCAGCGTGAACCTTGTGTTCAGGAAATCATCATAGAACTATCTTGGCCCTAAGATGCTTCAGCCACGAAATATTAAAACCGAAATATTAAAACGGTTGTTGTGTCACACTCTTTTTAAGATAATATCGTCATATCTACTCCTACACATTTTGAATTTCACTCTCCTCAGTCTTTGTAGTTTTTGACTCCATATTTAAAACATTAGAAGCTACTCCATTGAGGATTTTGGAAGTTATGCGAGCCATACCAGAATGCAGTGAATGGTTTAACAACTTCATAAGGAACGTGAATATGCCAATTGTTCTTAATCATAATTATAGTCATAATATATAATCTATAAAAGGTACCTTTAATTGTTTCCTGAAAATTTTCGAAATTAACTTGTTTATAACTTGAGAACACCTCGTCCATTCAGTTTCAAAGTTTCAATACTTGTATATGGTAGCGAGAACCAAATTCTTGAAACATTTCGCATGTTCACGAGCCCTATGACTAAAGATGTTGAACCCATTCTCAGCATCCTGGAATGGCTGGGATAAGTTTCAAAATCCTCAGATGCATTCTTTCAACATTTAGAAGAGTGCCAAAATATTGAACGACAGCTGAGAGTGATATTTAAATGTGTAAGATGAGGTTTGACAATTATAGGTAATATAGTACGAATTTTGTATTGCCGTTAAATCATGTTAAATAAATATTCAGTTTACCTCTTCTGGAGAGCGGCAAAATTTAAAGATTGATGCATCCTAGGGCCAGGACAGCACATATTAAGTTTCTTTTGCATGCAGTTGGACTAGTAAAAATGTAAAAAAAAAATGGAAATCATTGCAGCCATGCTCATTGCTGGAGAATGACTCTCTTGATCACAGGGGTCACACTGCCAATTTTATTAAATAAAGGGTGATTTTTGTTTATTATTTAATGACTAAGGAATGCTTGATTGTCTTGAAAATATTATTGACGATGATTTCTGTAAGATGGATGACAACCCCATAAGTTTAGTCCGAGAATTAAACGTAGTAAACTTAGAATCGTTGCATTTAGGTCAATGATTTAACATATAGGCTTTAACGTGTTACCAATGGAGGGTTGTATCAAAGCACAGATTCTCACTCACTTTCAGATCTATAAATTTCAGTTTGCAAATTTTTTTACGCAAATTGTGCCCTAAGTAATAACTAACGAATGTCACTTCTGATCAATGCTGGTATTCTTTTTATTAATTTTGTTTTGGGTTGGTGCCAGTTTGGCATTTATTTGCCAATTTCAGGAAATTGGACTTTTTTAAATAATCAAAATCAAATACGTTCTCATACAGGTTTGTAGGGAACTTTATATAGAGAACGCCATGTTAACTCAGCTGTAAATTTTCAGCTCTTGTGTAATGTATCAAGGTTAAGATTCAGGGGACTATTTGCATGCGCGGCTTCCCTATACACAGTGCAACAAAGCCATTCCTTAATTTTCTTTCTGTTTGATAAGGAGTGACAGACTCCTCTAATAGGCTTCAAAATTTCAACACTAGTGTATCCTACTTAGAAGATGGTTGGTATATTGAATGAAGTGTTCAGAAGTCATTTTTACTTAATGTCTCTCCGCATAAGAAATAAATCACAGTGTTTGACTATAATCAAGTTAAATCAGCTTAATGTTGTTTAATGTACCTTAAATGATTGTGAACCCACAAAACCATTATCAAATATTTGTATGTACACGAAGATTTTATAAAATTAAGTGTGTAGGTCCTAATTCGCTTTTTTGTGCAGAGCCGAAAAATTAAATTACTGTTTTTTATGTGATAATTTCCGAGTGTCCTACCGGATTAACTTTAACCATTCCAAGAGAATAACTTAATAACTCAGCTTCCGTACTGCTTCAAGCTCAATGTGCTTGTGTATTTTAGGATATTAAACTATGAGGTTTCTGTGAAAGGTCTGAATTATATTTGTTCTGTGTAATATCGTAATTTGTCATTTTTATTGAAGAAGTTATGAAATTATGAACTTGTGAAAGCCTCTTCTAAATACCTTTGAAGCTTCAAAGCAAATATGTAACCTATACCACTCTGCACAATTCCAGTCGCGTGTATTGAGACACTAGGGATTAAGTTTTTGGAATACGAGGATAACTTTGTCGGATTGTGTATATATCTAATTACATTAAATTTCAATTTGATTATGGGAAAACATTCGTTCACAGTCAGTATTTGAGACTGGTTCACTAAGAAAAGCTCTAGCAAGTTTAAGAGAATATGATAACTTTCACTCTTGTGAAACTTAGACCAAAATGACTCAGTGTTAGTTTCATTTCTATTACTGCATATTTTCCTGTTACTTCAAATTTAGTTAAATTATTCCAGATTTAAGCCAAGATGTGCCAGATTCACACTAGAATTATGCTAAAATGTAATATTCGATAATTTTTTGTGAGCCTTAAAAACGCTGCTCGTATTATGATGAAAGCATAAACTCATGGTAACATTGCTGTGTATCCTCTGCTTGTACTGCTATAACATAATCTTATTACATTCATTTTCTGCTAACTATGAGAACAGGCTGCCCAGGCACCACTTTAATGGGTAAATTTTCCTAGTATCTCCGACATTCATTAGCAGTTAACTCTGAGAAATTTATTTCACATGCATGTCCAAAAGGAGCTCGCGTAGTGTGAAATTATGTTGTTAAAGAAAATTAAGTAGGCAAAATTAGGTCTTTAATACATGTTTGCTAATTAATCACGGAGTTTGTCAATAGGTAAAATAAAATCACCTTAATCAAAGTTAATATTTTCCAGTACGAGCCAAATATGTAATTTTTTGTTACCAAGTTTTCAAACAGGTTGATTAAAATCAATAAAGCTTACATTAGAGGCAATAGAAAATAGCGACTTTCACTTGAAGAGTGAAACTAGAGATTGTGCGAGTAGCAAGTGTCTCTGAAACATCGCTCCATTGCAAGGTGAGAAAAAAAAGAAGAAAAGGGAAGGAAACAGATGATGATTAGTGCCAGCTGAGTACTGGTGAAGAACTACATCCCATGACTGCTAGTACAGCAGCGGAGGTGAGTGTTTTTTCCTTAGTCTTGCCCTTTAAAAAGTAGAGTAAAACAAGAAAAATGAGAGGAGGGATGACTAGGTGAAGATAGATGAATTTCTATTGCCCACTTCAAGCCACAAGTGTGGACGGAAGGTCACGAGAAAGAAGAGAATTCAGGCAACGAAGAAGACTACACACAAGGATAATAAGAGGACAGAGTATCTACCCAAGATAAATAAAAAAAGAAGCTAACTATAGTTTATTGAACAAGTTCGGTCATATACTGCAGACAGACGAGGTAGAGTAATGGTGGGTGGAGTGACCAGTGGAAAGATTCCACAAGTGAAAGTAGGTCTTGTCTATACGTTAGACTAGCTTGAAGAATTCCCTGCATCAACATCCCAAGATGTTGTTGTGTCTGAAAGAATTTGTAAAAATGGGTTATAATACTGACACGTTGATAAGTGAGACACTTACGCAACACTTCAGAGTTTACAGTTTGGGAACATTTCGCTGGTCAATGACTTCCTCAGTATATTAGAGAGATAAATGGTTGAAGATGAGAAGGAATGTGAAATAATTAGTCCTTCAGCTTGGAGTCGATATGTTCAGTACATCAGTCTTGATAAAAATACAGCACTCATATTAGTATCATTCTCATCTTGTTAGATATCAGAATGTACGTTGTTTGCTTTAAAACTGCTCATTTCCTTGGATGCATTGATTTTTGTACTGCTAGTGAGAAGGGTCTCCAAACCGGATGAGAATGAAATTAGTCCCTGAGTTTACCACTCCCCAAATGTGCCCGGCGTTAGGTGGAAACATGTCTTGTGTTGTACATCTTGTGACAGAGAGATGTAGTGGTGTAGGACGTCGAGTGCTTAAATTGAAGGGAGGATGGCTAAAAGACTCGGGTTCAAACCCTGAGTAGTAGCAGTATGTTTTTTGCTTTAAAAAACTTATTTCAATTGAGGAAGCGATATATATATATATATATATATATATATATATATATATATATATATATATATATATATATATATATATATATATATAATATATATATATATATATATATATATATATATATATATATATATATATATATATATATATATATATATATATATATATATATATATATATATATATGTCGTGCCGAATAGGCAGAACTTGCGATCTTGGCTTAAATAGCAACGCTCACCTTGCCATATAGGACAAGTGAAAATTTGTGTATGCAATAATTTCGCCAAAATCATTCTGAACCTAACGAAAAAAGTATATTTCAATGTATTTGTTTAGTATTAAATTATTGTAAACAAATCTAAAATATATATAGTTGGGTTAGGCTAAAATAAATTGCTCTTGTTGTAATAAGGTTAGGTAAGTTTTCTAAGATTCTTTTGGTGCAAAATTAAAAAATTTTACATTAACATTAATGAAAAAAATATATCTTTAAAAGTATAAGAGAAATTTTTAGAAAGGACTTAATTTTAACTGAGTCCTTGCTAATTGACCAGTTTTACATATTCGACACGATATATATATATATATATATATATATATATATATATATATATATATATATATATATATACATATATATATATATATATATATATATATATATATATATATACGTATATATATATATATATATATATATGACCCCCCTTCGCGACCCCGCTTCGCGACCCCCCGTCGAGCCGCGCGCCCGCCCGCGCGCCCGCCCGCGCCCTTCGCGACGCCCGCCCGCGCCTTCTGCTGCGCCTTCTGCAGCGTCGTCCGGATCGGCCCCGCGCCTCGATTTTTTTTCCGATTTTTTTCGAATTTTTTTTTAATTTCATTTTCTTGTGCTCTCCATCTCCTCGGATCAAATTTTTAAGGTTTCCCTTCCGACTTTCACCCCCACCCCAAAATTTCTCGAAATCAAAGTCTCCATCTCCTTGGATCAAGTTTTTTGGATTTCCCCCTATGGGGTTTCGAAATTCTTATGATCTCCTCGAATCAAGTTTTTTTGGATTGTCCCTCCTTCCACCCCCACCCCCCAATCCCAAAAATTTCTCAATATTACCAAGACTCGATCTCCTCGGATCAAAATTTCTCGATAATACAAGTTTTTGGATTCCCCCCTATGGGGTTTTCGAAATTCTTATGATCTCCTTGGATCAAATATTTTGGATCCTCCTATGGGTTTTCGAAATTCTCCAATTCCTCGGATCAAGTTTTTGGAATCCCCCCCCTCTGGGGGTAAGCATGCTTACTACAGGTCTAAACAAGTCAAATGAACTAAGAAGGGTGTTTACTCGGCGGTCAGTGACGTCACACATACAAGCTGAATCTTGTCGACCCTTTTAGTTCATTAAAGTTAATAAGGGGGCATAGTAGTGACGTCACGTGATGACCGCGCACACAGGCTGAATCATGTCGATCCTTTTAGTTCATTAAAGTTAATAAGGGGATATAGTACCTACATCATAGGGAAAACATTTTCACTCTTAACCCCAATTTTTCTCGTTTTAACCCTTTTAGTTCATTAAAGTTAATAAGGGGACACAGTACATCAGAAAAAGTCACAAAAACTAACTCAAACACTTTTACTTTGAACATCACCAAAACACTCTCATAAATCATTTGAATACTCACATAAACACCCTTGAACACCTTCAAAACACTCTTGAACACCCTCAAAAAACACCTTTGAACATTTTCAATCAACACTGAAACACTTCCAAAAAACACAATTTGAGTACTCCCAATTACACCACTGAATACTACTAAAACACCGCTGAATTCAATCAAAACACCCTTCAGCACATTCAAACACCCTTGAACACCTTCAAAACACTCTTGAACACCTTCTAAAACACCTTTGAACATTTCCAATCAACACTGAAACACTTCCAAAAACACAATTTGAGTACTCCGAATTACACCACTGAATACTACTAAAACACCGCTGAATTCAATCAAAACACCCTTGATCACCTTCAAAAAACAACATTTGAACACACTCAAAACACCTTTGGACACCTTTGAACATTTCCAAAACACTATTTGAGTACTCCCAATTACACCACTGAATACTACTAAAACACGCTGAATTCAATCAAAACACCATTGATCACCTTCAAAAAACAACATTTGAACACACTCAAAACACCTTTGAACACCTTTGAACATTTCCAAAACACTATTTGAGTACTCCCAATTACACCACTGAATACTACTAAAACACGCTGATTTCAGTCAAAACACCCTTGATCACCTTCAAAAAACAACATTTGAACACACTCAAAACACCTTTGAATAACCTCAAAACACCTTTGAACACCTTCAAAACACCCTTGAACACCTTCAAAACACCCTTGATCACCTTCAAAAAACAACATTTGAACACACTCAAAACACCTTTGAACACCTTTGAACATTTCCAAAACACTATTTGAGTACTCCCAAATAAGATTTGACATCTCTAATTTATCTGCACTTACACATTTCATTAAATTACAACTCATCCCTCAGTCTCCAGACTAGGCATTTTCTCGTTTTTACCCTTTAATTCATTAAAGTTATTAAGGGGACACAATACATAAGAAAAAAGTCACAAAAACAACCCACTTATATCATCTTTTTCGGTATCTCTAATTCGACTACATTACCCACAACCCTCATCAATTACCAATTTATTCACATTTTTTTCCCCCCTTCTTTTTACAGAATCTTAAAAGTAATACACATTCCTCCCTACAGTACTAAAATTCTAATAAAATCCTCTCCATACCCATCTCCTTGTATCCACATAAATTAATATTATACTCGCATCAACTACCCAACTATTGCGACATGTTTCAACACCCTCCATTCTTTTCCAATATATCATAACTTTTTATTTCTATAATTTCTTTTTAAAATATTCACACATTACCTTTATATTCAGTAAAATCTCCCCATGTTTCTAATTACAACCCTCCCCATACACCTCGCCATCTCACCCGCATTTCTTCACATCCACTCACCCATCTCCCAACACACCTCTTCAGAACACACACAAAAAATCACATTTCACATCCACAAATGCATCTCAAATCCACTAAAATCACTATAATCAAGATATTCACAAAACTCTATGACCACCTAACACACACGCACACACACACACCCCACAACACCCACAACACCCACAACCCACAATTTTTTCTCGTTTTAACCCTTTTAGTTCATTAAAATTAATAAGGGGGCACAGTACATCAGAAAGTCACAACAACAACAACCCACAACACCCACAACCCACTATTTTTTCTCGTTTTAGCTAATTTCATCAGAAAGTCACAACAACAACAACCCACAACCCACAACACCCACAACACCCACAACCCACAACACCCCACAACCCACAATTTTTTTCTCGTTTCAACTAATTTCATCAGAAAAGTCACAACACCCCACATCACCCACATCCCACAATTTTTTTTCTCGTTTAGCATGCGCTATACGCCAAGGTATTGGTCCAGTGTGGGTAGATTGGTAAAGCACTGCGTACCTTGTCCTAAGGTTCGTAGGTTCGAGTCTCCTTCAGCCAGAGATCAGTGTTTGTGTATATTTCGCATGCTCTCGCGAATTCCTTGCATTGTTCAAATTTCTAGTAAGGCTGATGCATGCAGGGGATGAGATGAAAAGCTGTAAGCCTTCTCCCTGAAAGCTGGCTGCCTTGGATCAAACGTGTAGCGCATGCTACACGCCAAGGTATTGGTCCAGTGTGGGTAGATTGGTAAAGCACTGCGTACCTTGTCCTAAGGTTCGTAGGTTCGAGTCTCCTTCAGCCAGAGATCAGTGTTTGTGTATATTTCGCATGCTCTCGCGAATTCCTTGCATTGTTCAAATTTCTAGTAAGGCTGGTGCATGCAGGGGATGAGATGAAAAGCTGTAAGCCTTCTCCCTGAAAGCTGGCTGCCTTGGATCAAACGTGTAGCGCATGCTACACGCCAAGGTATTGGTCCAGTGTGGGTAGATTGGTAAAGCACTGCGTACCTTGTCCTAAGGTTCGTAGGTTCGAGTCTCCTTCAGCCAGAGATCAGTGTTTGTGTATGTTTCGCATGCTCTCGCGAATTCCTTGCATTGTTCAAATCTCTAGTAAGGCTGATGCATGCAGGGGATGAGATGAAAAGCTGTAAGCCTTCTCCCTGAAAGCTGGCTGCCTTGGATCAAACGTGTAGCGCATGCTACACGCCAAGGTATTGGTCCAGTGTGGGTAGATTGGTAAAGCACTGCGTACCTTGTCCTAAGGTTCGTAGGTTCGAGTCTCCTTCAGCCAGAGATCAGTGTTTGTGTATATTTCGCATGCTCTCGCGAATTCCTTGCATATATATATATATATATATATATATATATATATATATATATATATATATATATATATATATATATATAGTGCTAGTCACGGCAATGACGCAAACCAAAGGCCTACCATACAGGTTTTTTTCATCAGTGCATTATGCCGGGTAGGAGCCGTTAGCATGACGTAACGGCCTACCGCGACACTCCACAGTGACTCCCCAGTGCTTACGTGGATGTCGTGGTGAGAGGAAGTGTTGCACTTTTGTCTCTTATCTGCCCATTCTTTTATTCGGTGTTCCCTTTGGTTTTGGGGCTATATATGTTTGATTATGGGTAAAAGGAAGTCTTTAACACCTGAAACTATAGCTCAAATCATAGGACTTCACAAAGCTGGGCAGCAGACGAAGGAAATAGTGGAGAATGTTGGTGCGTGTGAGCATTCAGTTAGGAACTGGGCACAGCATTTCAAAGCTGGTGGCGGTGTCGTGTTACCATCTGCCCCTTGAAGAAGACATCGGTTCGTGCCTTAACTGTGTTAAAGAAGCAGTTAGAGAGTACACCTAAGATAACTGCTAGAGAATTGAAAGAAAAGAACCCACATCTTCTCTCAGAGTCTGTAAGAACTGTTAACAAACGTGTGTCAGAACTGGGCTATGGCAGTCACTGCCAGGTTAAGAAACTGATCCTCTCCGAGCCATAGAAGAAGCATAGGCTGGATTATGCAAAGAAATATCTTCACTGGAATCCTCATCAATGGTCTGAAGTACTTTGGAGTGATGAAGCAACCTTCACCGTCACCTGTAACTGTGGGGGACATGTTTACCGGCCCAGAGGTAGTGACCTGCTAGACCCACACTACATCTGTAGGACCACCAAACACCCAGACTTGCTCATGGTTTGGGGGTGTTTCAGTGTTCAGAGTGTTGGTGAACTCACTGTGCTTCCCAAAAACCAGTATATGAACCAATACAATTACTTGGAGTTATTGTGTGACAATTTACCTGAGGTATTTGACAAGTGTGGGGCAATGGTTTTTATGCAGGATGGTGCACCATGTCATACTGCCATATCTGAAGTTCAGTGGCTTAAGAACTATGGAATGAGGTTCTTTAATGACTGGCCAGGCAATTCCCCAGACCTCAACCCTATTGAGAACCTCTGGTCAATAGTGAAGCGAAGTTTACTGGGCAAGGATATCAGTTCCATCCCACAGCTGGAGGCTGCTCTACATGAGGCATGGAATAATATACCTCCCTAAACCCTCAGTAAGTGTGCAAATATATATATATACAGTGGACCCCTGGTTATCGGCCGATTTGGTTATCGGCCAACCTGGTTATCGGCGGGGTTTTCGGTGCCCGGTTATCGGCCGTTCGCTCGGATATTGGTGGTTTTGTACGCATCCATCTACCGGCTGGGGGAGCTTGCTCTTGAGTTCGGCTTTGTCTCTAGGTGGCTGAGGAGGCTTCTGCTCAGTTAAGTTTAATATGTTTATTATGCACCCCATACCCATCCTGTGGGCGGTAGTCAAAAGATTACAAAGGTCCAGGGACTGGACTCCAAAGTTTTGATAGCTGAGCAAGTTACAGAGGTAATGAACTCACAATTTACAAAGGTAATGAACTCACAATTTACAAAGGTAATGAACTCCAGGTAGGTCTAGTCACAATCATGACAAGTTACAAAGGTATTTACAGATTACAGAGGTACGTAATGGGTCCAGGGACTGGGCCCCAAAGTTTTGATAGCTGAACTAGGTACAAAGGTAATGAATTCACAAGTTACAAAGGTAATGAATCCTGTAAGAATGGTTACTTACGTTTATACATGGGTATAATCATGAACAAATTATAGAGTAATGAGCAACTCACACTTCTACACCCAGTCACAACTGTAATGAGTTATTGGTGCAAATATTGATTGTTGAGTCACACACACACACACACACACACACACACACACACACACACACACACACACACACACACACACACACACACACACACACACACACACTCACACACACACACACACACTCATACACAAACTCATACACACACACGCCCACACACTCATACACACACACACACACACACACTCATACACATACACACACACACACACGCAAACACACACACACACACAAAGAAGTGTTCACAGAGGAGACAGAAGGGACTCCAGAAAGACGGAGAGGTGGGGCACACCACCAAGTGCTGGACACAGTGCACACAACCGAGGAAGAAGTGAAGAGGCTTCTGAGTGAGCTAGATACCTCAAAGGCAATGGGGCCAGATAACATCTCCCCATGGGTATTGAGAGAGGGAGCAGAGGCGCTATGTGTACCCCTAACAACAATATTCAATACATCTATCGAAACAGGGAGATTGCCTGAGGCATGGAAGACAGCAAATGTAGTCCCAATCTTTAAAAAAGGAGACAGACATGAAGCATTAAACTACAGACCAGTGTCACTGACATGTATAGTATGCAAAATCATGGAGAAGATTATCAGAAGAGTGGTGGAACACCTAGAAAGGAATGATCTCATCAACAGCAGCCAACATGGTTTCAGGGACGGGAAATCCTGTGTCACAAACCTACTGGAGTTCTATGACATGGTGACAGCAGTAAGACAAGAGAGAGAGGGGTGGGTGGATTGCATTTTCTTGGACTGCAAGAAGGCGTCTGACACAGTTCCACACAAGAGATTGGTGCAAAAACTGGAGGACCAAGCAGGGATAACAGGGAAGGCACTACAATGGATCAGGGAATACTTATCAGGAAGACAGCAGCGAGTCATGGTACGTGGCGAGGTGTCAGAGTGGGCACCTGTGACCAGCGGGGTCCCGCAGGGGTCAGTCCTAGGACCAGTGCTGTTTCTGGTATTTGTGAACGACATGACGGAAGGAATAGACTCTGAGGTGTCCCTGTTTGCAGATGACGTGAAGTTGATGAGAAGAATTCACTCGATCGAAGACCAGGCAGAACTACAAAGGGATCTGGACAGGCTGCAGACCTGGTCCAGCAATTGGCTCCTGGAGTTCAATCCCACCAAGTGCAAAGTCATGAAGATTGGGGAAGGGCAAAGAAGGCCGCAGACGGAGTACAGTCTAGGGGGCCAGAGACTACAAACCTCACTCAAGGAAAAAGATCTTGGGGTGAGTATAACACCAGGCACAACTCCTGAAGCGCACATCAACCAAATAACTGCTGCAGCATATGGGCGCCTAGCAAACCTCAGAACAGCATTCCGACATCTTAATAAGGAATCATTCAGGACCCTGTACACCGTGTATGTTAGGCCCATATTGGAGTATGCGGCACCAGTTTAGAACCCACACCTAGCCAAGCACGTGAAGAAACTAGAGAAAGTGCAAAGGTTTGCAACAAGACTAGTCCCAGAGCTAAGAGGTATGTCCTACGAGAAGAGGTTAAGGGAAATCAACATGACGACACTGGAGGACAGGAGAGATAGGGGGGACATGATAACGACATACAAAATACTGAGAGGAATTGACAAGGTGGACAAAGACAGGATGTTCCAGAGATTGGACACAGTAACAAGGGGACACAGTTGGAAGCTGAAGACACAGATGAATCACAGGGATGTTAGGAAGTATTTCTTCAGCCACAGAGTAGTCAGTAAGTGGAATAGTTTGGGAAGCGATGTAGTGGAGGCAGGATCCATACATAGCTTTAAGCAGAGGTATGATAAAGCTCACGGCTCAGGGAGAGTGACCTAGTAGCGATCAGTGAAGAGGCGGGGCCAGGAGCTCGGACTCGACCCCCGCAACCTCAACTAGGTGAGTACACACACACACACACATAAACACACACACACACAAACACACACACACACATACACACACGCACACACACACACACACACACACACACACACACACACACACACACACACACACACACACACACACACACACACACACACACACACACACAGGAGCTTGGACTCGACGCTCATACATCCAAACATTTCATTTGTTTACCATTTTTTGAGTGGTTTTTCTTGCAATGCAACTGTGAAATAAATAACCATGGCTCCAAAGAAAGTTCCTAGTAAAGTTCTTGTGGTAAAGAAAGTGAGAAACACCATGAAATTTAAGCGTGAAGTAATTAAAAAGTTTGAGAGTGGTATGAAGGTGATGGAACTTGCCAGGATGTACACCAAGAATAAATCAACAATTACATCCATCCTGGCAAAGAAAGAACGAATCAAAGACGCTAATGTTGCAAAAGGAGTAGCTTTTCTAACTAAACAAAGGACACCGATAATGAAAGAGATGAAAAGGTTATTATTATTGTGGATTAAGGAAAAAGAATTAATGGGAGACAGTGTAGTGGAGTCTACTATTTGTGAGAAGGCAAAGCAGTTGTATGAGGATCTTGCAAAGAAAATGCCTGGAACAAGTGCTGCAGTTTGTGAATTTAGGGCCAGCAAAGGATGGTTTGATAGATTTAAGAAGCGTAGTGGCATACACAGTGTTGTAAGGCATGGTGAGGCTGCAAGTTCTGACAAATGTGCAGCTGAAAAGTATGCTAACGAATTCCAGGACTATGTAAAGGCTGAAGGATTCGAACCCCAACAAGTTTTCAATTGTGACGAAACAGGCCTGTTTTGGAAGAAAATGCCAATGAGGACCTACATTACCCAGAAGGAAAAGGCACTGCCAGGACACAAGCCTATGAAAGACAGGCTTACTCTTTTGTTGTGTGGTAATGCTAGTGAGGATTTCAAAGTGAAGCCTTTACTTGTGTATCACTCAGAAAATCCCAGAGTGTTTAAGAAAAACAATGTCATGAAAAATAGATTGTGTGTGATGTGGAAAGCTAATCATAAGGCATGGGTCACAAGGCAAATTTTCAAAGAGTGGGCTAATTTATTAATGATGTGTTTGGCCCAAGTGTGAAAAAATACCTCCTGGAAAAGAAATTGTCACTCAAGTGCCTCCTGTTATTAGACAATGCTCCTGCACTTCCTCCAGACTTGGAAGACCAAGTGTTTAGAGACTTCAGTTTTATAAAAGTGAAGTTCTTGCCTCCTAACACCACTCTTTTTCTCCAGCCCATGGACCAGCAGGTTATTTCTAACTTCAAAAAACTCAACACAAAAGCAGTGTTTCAAAAGTGCTTTGAAGTGACCTCGGACACTCAGTTGACCCTAAGAGAGTTCAGGAGAAATCACTTCACTATCCTCCATTGCATAAACCTTATAGGTAAGGCTTGGGAGGGAGTGACTTCCAGAACTTTGAACTCTGCTTGAAGAAAACTGCGGCCAGATTGTGTCCAAGAGAGGGATTTTGAAGGGTGTGAGACTCACCGTGACTCTGACCATGCCGACCCTATGGACTCCATTGTGTCTTTGGGGAAGTCCCTGGGGTTGGAGCTGAGTGGTGAGGATGTGGAAGAGTTAGGGGAGGACCACAGGGAAGAGCTTACCACTGAAGAGCTGCAAGAGCTTCAACTTGAACAGCAATAGATTGCAGCTGAGGAACTTGCTTCAGAGGAGGAGGAAGAGGGAGTGAAGGAGGTGCCTTCTTCAGAGATTAAAGAGGTGTGTGCAATGTGGACCAGGGTGCAAGCGTTTGTAGAGAAACACCACTCTGACAAAGATGAAACAAGCCATATCTGCAACATGTTCAGTGACAAAACCCTGTCCCACTTCAGAGAAATCTTAAAGAGATGCCAGAAACAGAGCAATCTGGACAGTTATTTTGTGAGACAGGGGTCCAGTGACTCTCAAGCTGGTTCTAGTGGCATTAAAAGCCAGAGAAGGGAAGTAACCCCAGAGAAGGCATTACTATCTAAAGTCTTCATGGAGGGGGATTCCCCTTCCAAACACTAACTCCTCCCTCTTTCCTCCTCTCTATCTTCCAGAAGCCAGAATTGGCCTTCAATAAAGGTATGTAATACTTAACTGTAAAAAAATTTTTTTTGTGAATATTTTTGTTGGGAACGAATTAATTTTATTTCCATTAATTCTTATGGCAAATATTAATTCGGTTATCGGCTATTTCGGTTATCAGCCGACCTTCAGGAACGGATTACGGCCGATAACCGGGGGTCCACTGTATCATAATCCTTCATGGTATGTGTTTGTTTTGGTACATGTGTAAGGGAGGGGCAGGAGAATGCTGTGACTAGCACTGTATATATATATATATATATATATATATATATATATATATATATATATATATATATATATATATATATATATATATATATATATATATATATATATATATATATGCCCAGCTGGGATCATATTTTGCGCCATGCTGGTGCTGCCATCTAAGGGCCTACGAAAGCTCAGCCTGCACCATGCTACCTTACTCTCTTGGCGACCAGGCATTCTAGAGTCAATAGCTCCACCCCTCTCTCCCTCGTGGACATGGCTCTCTGGGTCGCCCCAGGGCACTTAAACACACTGCCTGTGTACCATGAACCCAAATAAAGTAAGGAGCCTCTGAAGCCTTATAATTGCAGTTAGAGTGCAGTTAGGTGTAGAAAACCAGTCTGGGGATGCTTAGACTAACCTCTACTCTGACTCCAACTCCGTCGAGAGGATGACATCGTCAAGCCGCAGTAGCCCTGTCAGCAGGCGACTGTCTGACTCATGTCAGAGCTTCAGTGAGCAGCCTACACAAAGTATGATGTCACTTTGACTCCAGTAACGGTGTATGCTGCTACGACTTCCAGATGTTTCGCCTGAGTCATCCCTGCCATGACTCAATTCACTCGCCGGCAGTGACAACCCCAGCGACAGTACCAGTCGAGAAATGTCCTCCTGAGTCGCTTGCCAGAACTCCTGCCCAGTTATTGAGTACTAACGATGCCTCACTCGAGGGCACCAGTAAGTTGTGCCCCAGGTTGAATGAACCCTGCAGCGACTACTCCACGATAACTGCTTCACTGTTCCAGAGGCTACCGTACCCTGTTACGTCACTGCTCAGCTGCTGGTTACTTCTTATTAAGATACACCAGCATTTTGGATTTGAAATTGATCAGAAGAGACATTCAGTGTATGCTTACAGTGTGATTCAGTGTATGTTTACAATGTGATTTAGTGTAAGCTTACAGTGTGACTTAATGTTTGCTTACAATGTGATTCAGTGTATGTTGACGATTTGATTCAGTGTATATGTACAGTGTGATTCAATGTATGCTTACAATGTGATTCAGTGTATGTTGACGATTTGATTCAGTGTATATGTACAGTGTGATTCAATGTATGCTTACAATGTGATTCAGTGAACTCTTACAATTTGTTTCAGTGTATTCTTACTGTGTGATTCAGCACGCACTGACTGTGATTCAGTGTGCTCTTAGTGTGATTCAGTGTACACTGAGTGTGACTTTCTGTTGTTCTGAGATGATTTAGGATTTTATTACTTGAAATAGAATTATTTTCGTTCTAATTACTTGCTTCATTGCAATAAATTTAAATGCCTAATTAATATTTTGAATTCTGACAAACCTCTAATGCGAGGCTAATATGGATTTCAAATTTAAGTAACTGATGATGATATGAAAAACTAGAATCATTTTTTGAATCAGTATGCAAAATATAATAATAATAATAATAATAATAATAATAATAATAATAATAATAATAATAATAATAATAATAATAATAATAATAATAATAATAATAATAATAAAAATGAATCATCCAGGTATAATATTCATATTTTTTCTAAAATTTGCTCCCAGCGCAATTAATGGTTCCATTATAAATGGTTCCTAACTATTAATAAATGTCATTTTCAGGTCGACATTTCACGCAGCGTGATATAAAATATTACAGAATCTTGCTCTTTGGTGTCTCAATTTACATTATTATAGATGAATCCTCAGAGAGAATCTTTAGTAAACATGGAAGTTAGTTTTAAAGACATGTTTTTGTTTGATTGGTAACAAAAAATGTAATTATAAGTCCTGACAGAGATAATCTGGAGATTACCTTTCCCACACTTCCCTAAGAAACCAGTAAAATAACCATGTGCAGTATTTTGGTGTAGAAAATTTTCACCCAGTGTTAACCTAGCAACTTAACATAATCTTGTTGAAATTTTCGCAAATTAAAATAGCTTAATTTACTTAGGCTAATTGTTCATTTAGTCATTGTTTGCCTTTAGTGAAAAATGCAAATTCTCAGGTTGATATCAAGTCTTATCACTTGCATAGTGATCTTTTTAAGATAAATACTTGGCTATATCATTATCGCATTTAAATCTTAATACGCAATGACAGGAAAATTACTCCTTATCAGATGGAAAAATTTTGCAAAGAGAAATTTTTATTCACAAACAAAATGGATCATTACAGTAATCATTATAATAATCTTATGCGATGTAGGGCGATCAGAGAGAGGAGAATATTATTGCATCAGAGATACCAGAACACTAAGTAGCAGCTGCGTTAATTAACATTGTAGTTATATTTTCCTGTTGGGTTATTGCATTAATGACTCACGAAATCGTAATAACAGTTGCAAACAAATCTCGTAACAGGTGAGGCTTGAACCATTAGAACCAGCTGGCCGAGTAGTTTACGTATCAGCCTGTGAGTTTTAGAACTCACTTGCCATGGGTTCAAGCCACACTGGTGACGTGATTTTATTGCATTAATAGTGCACAATACAGTCAGGTTGATGGATAAGACATATGTCTGTCTGGTATCATTATTACTGAATCGTTTCGCTGGTACCGTAAGCTTCTTCAGTATACGTACTGTGTGTTAGGTAAGACACATATTCATCAGTTAGGTATCTTTATTTCGAAACGTTTCGCCTACACAGTAGGCTTCTTCAGTCGAGTACAGGAAAGTTGATAGAAGCAGAAGATACTTGAAGACGATGTAATCAGTCCATCACCCTTGAAGTTTTGAGGTGGTCAGTCCCTCAGTCTGGAGAAGAGTATTGTTCCATAGTCTGAAACAATATGGAGTTGAAGTGACAGGATGGAGCCTTCTTGAAGACAGCCAGGAGCCTATTGGTAATCCACCTTATGTATGCTCGGAGGCAATTGAACAGTCTTGAGCCCCTGACATTTATTGTTTTGTCTCTTAGCGTACTCATGGCGCCCCTGATTTTCATTGAGGGAATGTTGCATCTCCTGCCGAGTCTTTTGCTTTCATAAGGAGTGATTTTCGTGTGCAAGTTTGGTACTAATCCCTCTAGGATTTTCCAAGTAATTTTCCCAGTAATTTAGGAACTTTATGGTACTTATTCGTACACTCTACAGGTCAGCAATTTAGCTTGCCTTGAAGGGGGCAGCTAGTGTACAGCAGTATTCCAGCCTAGAGAGAACCAGCCTCGAGAAGTGCAATACTCAGAAAACCTACAATGTAATAGAGCGGATACATGTGTATTTGACTATTGATCTGTAATACATGCACTCGCATTTATCGTTAACTTTCAACATTCAACAAAAAAATATTTTTCACTCTCGCAGCAGGAAACAGAATGTAGATGATAATTCCGTAGCATTAGAAAATATCAAATGGAACATTTGGTCGTTTTGGAAACTTCTTTAGCTCTAGTACGTTTGGAACAACGCTTTATATATTTCCAATAACGTAACCGTGGCTGTGATTTTGACAGTTGTGTGATTGGTGCTGTGGTTTGTGACAGTTTTGTGACTGTTGATGTAGTCTCGACGCTTATAATCTTGAGAGCTTTGTGATTGTTGCTGTGGGCACCAGATTGTGATTGTACGTGTGGTCTCTGAAGATTTGTGACAAAGGCTGTGGTATTGATAGTTTAGGGATTGTGGCTGTAATCTTCAGTTTTATGACTGCTATCATAGCAGTTATGTAATTGTAGATGTGATCAAGATAATTTTGTGATTTTGGTTGTGGTCTCGACAGCCCATGATTATTCGTGATATGAAGTATAGTGGGAGAGTCTTTCACTAACCCTCCACACTGAGATCACACTTAAATGGTTCGTTCCTTTCCAGTTAGGGTATACTTCATGCCATATTTTACTTGCTTTCAGCCAGCTAAGACAAGTTTAATGAGAGTTGAAAACCAATTTGGCGAACACCATAAACTTTAGTAAGAAATCTTTGTTATGTTATTAAACACAACTTTTACTCTAACTTCTTCACATAAGGTTTCTATTAATTCTCAGGTTTTATTGATAACGTGACGACGACTTCTTGACGTCATGGCTATGACGCAGTTATGATGTGTTGTTGATTTGATTATATCGTGTAGGTGACGTGGTTACGAGGTGTTGGTGACGATGTTACAGCTTATCGAAAAGATTTTCTACGACTAGTTGACGACATGACAACGACGTGTTGATAACGTGACGACTCTGCTGGTAATGTGACTAACACGAACTCATAACGTAACAACACGATGTTGACGATATGACGAAGACTTATCACTGACGTGCCGACTATGTGTTGGTGACCTAACAAGGTGTGTTACTGACATGATGACGACGTATTGCTGACGTGATTGTGATGATGTATAGAACCAAAGATCAATCAATTCTCAACGTGGAAAACAAAAGTGATCTATAACAAAGTACTGAGCCCGGTTCTTGCACTAAAATACAAGTCACTTACCTACAACACACTCGCCTCCGCATCTTCATTTCCAGCTATTCACTTAAGTAATCATTGACACTCGTACTAGTATTACTCTCATTTCGAAGGATTTTGCACATAGTAGCGAACACTGGCACCAGTAATAGCCTACTCAAGGCGCCCAAATTTCTCTCTTCCAGAAATATAATTACAACAGAATTAGTTTTGTGGGTTGTGTGCGGGACAGAGGGAGACATGTGGTATGCAGTACGGGAATGGGAAGGCTTTTACACAAGTTTAATTAAATTGCTTTTAAACGTGAGTGTTGCTTTTATGTGAATTTTAATGGCTTATATGCATCGTAAAAACATTTTCACAATTTTTGTTTTCAAACATCTTTCATTACATCCAAATATATGAAACACAAAGAAGTGTAGAAGCAGTGAGTTTCCCTAATGCAACAGACAAAATGCTTCGTGTTACTAAAACGAATGCACAGATAACCAGAATAGAGAAGAATGAACCTTATGACGACGTTTCGGTCACACTTGGACCATTAATTACTTAATTAAATTTGAGTTAGCAGCGACCTTTATGAAGTCAGCAATATATTTTAATGAAAAAAAAAAGAATAAAGACAGTGGTTGCCTTTCAGTTTAATGGAAGTCTCGTTACAGGAAGATCCGATGTTTGATCTTAATTACTCTTTACATAGTTTACTACTTTTACAATATTGTGAAATCGTATTTCCTGAAGTGGAGTGATGGATATGTAACCTGTAATGTATCCGCGAAGTCTGTGTGGATTCAGCCTTCTTGCAAATTGTGATTTGGCAAACAGCTGTAGCTGTCACAGATCTGAGATTAGTTCTCTTAGATTTTGCCGCCGAAGCTGCTACATTGTTGCATCCCCCATACACATCTTGTGGACGATAGCAAAAATGCATATGGTTACACAAAAGGCCTTTGAATTGGGCCCCAAAAGTTTAACAGGAGTACATCTGGATTTAAATCAACAGTTGACTTCTCTGTTACAAGCAAATTTTGGAAAGTTGCCTAATTATTCTGGTATTTTTGTTAATAAGATATCTTGAAATATTACCCAGTGGTAATATGTCAAGTGTTCAAGATACTGAATTTAGGTTGGTCACATACTTTGCATTTGGTATGATCAACTATGTGTCTGTCAGACTGCCAGAAGTACTTGTAACCAAGCCTAAGCCTGGCTACTATAACATCAGTCAGTCTGGTTTCTAATTATTTTCTACGGTTCTCATTGCAGTTGCACTAGATGGAAAATTCTCTCTACAATGCTATTAAACAATTAATTTATTTAGAAATTGGCACCCACAGAGCCCAAAATTAAAAAAAATAAAAACTTCAAATTATGGTACACCACTGTGTAGCGTTTGAAGCTGATCCGATTATACATTAAGTAGTTATTACAGGAGAAACAATAAACTTGGCAAATTGGAATTTACACAGCTCAAAGTGAGTGACAAGTTGTTTTCATAAAGCCAACTATTGGGAAAAGTTTTAAGCTGATTATAAAAGATATTCTACAATAATTGATCTATTTCCAGCGATTTAAAGTTTTTTTAACAATTTCAGTAAAATAGGGAATTTGCATCTGATCGGACTAAACTTACGGGTTTATTAACCCTATTATAAAATGCATCGTCAATAATATTTTGAAGCCTATCAGGAAAAGCATTTTTAATAAGGAATTGAAGAAAATATGAATGTCACTCCTTTCAGTAAAGTTGGGAAATTTGAACTCATGCCTTGTGTTCAGGAACCCGCACTATTAGTGGAAATTTGAAGCCAGTCGTGTGAGTCATTCTCCAGTTATGGCATAGATTCAAATTCCATGTTTTTTTTTCAGCTATTTTTGTACATCTATATAGTTACCTGCATGCAGTGGGAATTAATGGGTACTGTACTGACCCTAAGATGTATCAGCCATTAAATACTGAAGCCATTCAGAAGAGGAAAACTAGAATTTATTTAACACGCTTTAACGGGAAAATATCACATTCTTTATCATATAAAATCGTCATATCTGCACTTGCACGTTCGTATTTTTTGGTACCACTACGACACTAAGAATTTTGGAAGTTTTCCAATCCATTTCAAGAGGCTGGTAATAGACACAACAACTCTGGTCACAGGGCAGCTGAACCGACCAATTATTCTAATAATTTAATCATCATTACCGTAAAAATTAGAACCCGTGTGGAGAAATTTTCTCCAGGAGGGGGGTATCAGCCCCATTCAGCCCCCTTCAGCCCTTTCAGCCCTGAGGGGCCAAGCCTCTCAGCCCTGAGGGGCCACTCAGATGGGGCGAGCATCTTGTTTACTGCTAGAGTGAGTAATTGATCACAGATGCTATGCCACGTAGTCAAATGACCTCTGCTCCTTGCAGCGGTGTTGCAACGTGTATTTTTATAAGAGACAGTACATCTCTTACTTAGCAGGACAATTAAGGAAAATCCTGCTCCCACTTTATTACCATAGTAAAACTAGTGTACATTGTTGTCTATGATTAAGACAGCAAGAAACAAACATTCTGCTTTGCTTCATCGAGGAGGTGACAAGGATGCAAGGTACTAGGTCAGCATTTTTTTGTGCTGGGGGCAGTGACTGCATGGAGCGCTGTAGCGTCTGGCAGACTAACTTTGACTCTATTACGAGTGACACTGACGCTAGGATAACCAGCAAAGAACACTGATCTGTGCGTTAGTGTGAACAAAGTGTCTCTAACACAAACACTTAATAGAAGTGTGATCAGCTTCTATTGTGATACATTGTGAACAATAAAGACAAATCTTGTGGAACATAGTGTACCAGTGTGCGTTTCCTAGACAATGGAAGACGTGGACATCCAAGGACACTGCAGCTTCTATCAAGTCACCGATATCTGTCGAAGGTGTTGAGAACACCATAGCTCACGTTACAAAGAGCAAGGTATGTTACGAATTTCTTGTAGATCGGAGGATTGCGCAATTCTTGAGTCACAAGGAGTTTGTAATCAACCTATAATCGGCAGTAAGGTGTGGACTTTTGAGTCCAAACAAGTAAGTATTTCGTCAGCCACCATCGAATGAAATATGCTGACATAACACCCCCTAGGGGTAATTTATACTTACAAATTGTATCTCTTGACAGCCCACTGTTGTGATGGTTTCGACAGCTTCTAGACCTCGTCTGCAGGGGCGGCTGTGTAGACGATTTGCTGTCATTTATCAGCTAAGTGTTCATTATATATAGTTATAATAAACACGGCAGGTAAGGCCAAAAATCTCAACAGAGTTTTGGTCCTTCGAACCGGATAAAGACCACACTGTGGTCCAAATATGTTGTACTACAGTGTACAAATAACCTATGAGCCAAGGTCCTTCGAAAAAAGCTGTAAAACTAGTGTTTTACAATATAAATCAGTATAAATGAGTCCCTCCAGACTCAATCACAGAGAATGGGCAGCCAAAAGAAAACGGGCGCTCACCCAGCATTCACCCAACGAAAACGGGAGCTGGGTGACTCACCCAACAAGAAGACGGGGGATGGTATCCTGCACCCTCCATCAACTGCTCCAATCTAGAAATCGCTGATTAAGACAACACCCAAGTGATGTTGTTTGTCTGAGTGTATATATACACAGTGTTTATAATGTTTATAGACAGAAATTAAGAGACAAGATTGTGTTAAAGTTTGTTTCTTATAGATCTACCTGTTATATTAAAGGAACTTATATATAAAGTGTAAGCTTTCAAATATATATTAACAGTGAAATTTATATATGTGTAAGTAATATTCACGTGTGATTACAGTTATACAGTGACATTTATAGTGTATAGTGAATGAAGTGTATAACATCGTTATTTACGATTAATCATCATGGTCAGGCTGACACAGCACACAAGCCATAAACACCAGCCACATGTACGCTGTACCCTTCATGGTCATTGACCCTGAGGTTAAGCTTAGTGGGTCAGTAGTGTCTGATTCGATTATTGCTGACTTAAGCATAACAAAAACTCAGCTGTTTATAGCAGTACAGTGTTTTTTAAACACTCTAAGTGTGGTGCTGGAATTTTCAGTATACCATTAAAATGGCTTGTTTGAAAACTCAGTTTCAGTCTTTACAGACTAAGATTACACAATTAGAAAATCTAATTTCAGTCTGTATAGGATTAACTCAAGATACAAACATAGATTTTGATGATCTTGAGGTCAAGTTTGAATTATTTACACAACGTCTGGAAATAATTAATTCAGACTATACACATTATGAAAATAAATTTCTTGAATCAGATCCATCTGAGGATGAAATTAAAAATGTTTTGGATACTTTTAGTGATCAACAATTAAGGTGGACAGGAGTACAGGCTATCTGCCGTAAAACTCTGTCACAGAGACCTACTATAACTAGTGGGCAACCACCTGTTACACCTGTAACAACAACAAGTGTCCCATTACCAAGCTTACCTACATTGTCATTACCTATTTTCCAAGGTCATAATTATGAAGAATTCATTAGTGGTTTTCAATCCATAGTAAATTCACGAACTGACATAGATGAGATTGCTAAGTTCAATTACCTTAAATGTCTTGTGAAGGGAGAACCCTATGAACTGATTAAGTCATTTCCGGTGGTCAAAGGCAATTATCAAATAGCCTTACGTGTCTTAGCAGACAATTACTTCGATGCTGACAAGGCTAGAGTTAGACATGCAGTTTTAATATCAAGCTTGAAGCCACCCAAACATTGTTATTCAGACTTACAGGCATTTAGAATTACATTAGACAATAGTCTCAGATCTCTAGGTGCTAAATATGACCTAAGACAATGTGATTGGTTTATCAGTGGTATCGTACAAGATAAGTTGTCACCACAAACTATTGATCGATTAAATATTATGTTCAATAAACGCTATTTCACTTGTGAGGAAATTAGCAATGGTTTACAAACAATAGTTTCATGCATGCAAGCAACGAGACAAGATGAAAAATCCACAAATCCCGTGGATAATAAACCTTCAACTCAGTATAAAAAGAGTATAACTACTCCCACTAAACCACATAATGGGAAATCCCATATAGGCATTTATCAAGCTGTGAATACAATAGACAGTAAACAGACTGTCACACATAAACGTACTCCAAAATGTGTACTTTGTGATGGAACACATTGGGCACAGCATTGTATTCAATACACATCAATGGAGGCACGTAAACAACGTGTTCATCAGCTGAAAAGGTGCATCAAGTGTTTAGGTGAACACAAGGGAGGAAAATGCTCACTGAAGAAGTGTTTTAAATGCAAGGGTATGCATCATACAGCATTATGCCCAAATACTTTTGCTGAACAGCAGCAGACTTACACAGAATCAGGAAGTCAACAAGCAACAGCATTAAATGTGAGAGATAAGTTTAAAGCAACTGCTCTCCCGATAGCTCGAGTTGAGTTATCTAATAAATTACACAAAACCAATGTGCTAACACTATTTGATCAAGGCTCACAAAGGTCCTTCATAAGAAGAACAGTGTTGCAGAAACTGAATAAACAACCCTATGCCAAAATACAGTTAGATATAGCTGGTTTTTTCCATAATTCTGGTAAACAGACATATGACCTAGCCAGAATCACTGTTGGTCTAGGAAACAGGAAAAAGACAGTAGAAGCTGTGGTAGTAGATGATTTGCCTAAGTCTGTGCAGATCCAGGGATTAAAAGAAACAGTTGCAGCACTGAAAGCAGCTAAGGTCAAGTTAGCCTGTCCTGACATACAGACGGACACAATTAGTCCAATTGATTTAATCATTGGAAGTGATTATTATCACTGTTTTGTGCAAAATATAGTAAGTAAACATGATGTTCACTTGCTGAAAACAGCAGGAGGCCACATGATATGTGGTCCCATTCCCTCTCAAAGTGGGAAAGAAGCTGATATTGATTCAGTGGAAAATGTACTAGTTACGAGAATAACCGCTGATCATGTACCACAGCAAAAATTATCATTACTGGAAGAAATGAATGAACCAGTTGATAAGTTGTGGGATTTAGATGCGATAGGTATTGATGTAAATAAACCAAGCCCACAAGAGTCTCAGACTTATAACCAATATTTGGACAATGTCAAATATAAAGATGGACAGTATTGGGTTAGGTTACCTTGGAAATTAAATCCACCACATCTACCTAGCAATTATCGCATGGCTTTCGGACAGATGAAAGCACAAATACATGAGCTCAGGAAGAATCCAGAGCTACTGACTGTCTATGATAATATCATACAAGAACAGTTGGACAATAAATTCATTGAGGAAATAGTCGAAGATAAGTTGAAGACAAACGCTCATTATCTCCCGCACCATGGAGTCAGAAAAGATTCTGAAACCACTCCACTACGTGTTGTATATAATTGCAGCGCACGTGCAAATAAAGATGTAGCAAGTCTTAATGACTGTCTGATGACCGGACCCTCACTAACTGAGAAGCTTGGAGACGTGCTTATGAAATTTTGCACAAACCCATATGCCTACACGGCTGATATTTCCAAGGCTTTCTTAAGAGTAGGACTACAAGAAATAGATAGAGATTATACTCGATTCTTGTGGCCTGAAAATCCACATGATCCTCAAAGTCCTGTGAAAACTTATCGTTTCAAATCAATATTATTTGGTGCAACATCCTCTCCATTCTTACTAGAAGCTGCTCTAAATACACATTTGAAGAAACCTGAAAGTCCCTTCAAAGAAGTCTTAAAGAAAAGTTTCTATGTGGACAATCTTCAAGGTACTGTGAATAAAGAGGAGGATTTGAAATCCTTATACAGAGAAGCTAACAAGGAGATGAAAGAAGCAAATATGCCTCTAAGGATGTGGAATACAAATTCAAAGCAATTAAGGGAACTTATCAAAGAAGATTTCCCTGAAACTGAAATTCCTGATTGCAACAATATGCTGGGACTTAATTGGAACACACAGGAAGATACTTTGAGTCTCAAAAGGATAAACAATAAATCATGCAGTCCACTCACTAAACGTAGTTTACTGTCAGAGGTATCACAATGTTTTGATCCTCTAGGACTCGTCTCACCAATTACCATAAAAGGTAAAATGCTTATGCAAGATGCATGGAAACTCAAAATTGGATGGGATGAGAACTTGCCTCTAGAAATGAGTCAAGCATGGGATGAAATATCCAAGGAGTTTAAACAACTTCATCAAATTAAATTTCCCAGACAAATAGGTCAAGAGGGATACAAGAACACATTACATGTGTTCTGTGATGCGTCAACCAGAGGTTATGGCGCTGTAGCTTACATGAGCAATGCTGAAGGAAGTACACTAATTACTTCAAAGGCCAGGGTAGCACCCTTGAAGGTCAGAACAGTACCGCAATTGGAACTGACAGCACTCTATGTAGGTACAAAATTAGCTGTCTATCTCAACAAAGTACTTGATCGTCTCACTATTGAGAAAACCGTGATCTGGAGTGATAATGATGCAGTTCTCCAGTGGTTAAGAAATAATAAGAGTAAGTTGGTTTATGTACAGAACAGAGTAGCAGAAATAAAAGAGATGCAGAGAGATTATCTCTTTCTCCACGTCTCTACCCAAGAGAATCCAGCTGACATGTTGTCACGTGGTGTCCCACTCAAGAAATTTGTGGATAATAAATTATGGCTCCACGGACCGAACTGGCTCTCTGATGAAAATAACTGGCCTCAGCAAAAAGCTCACATTATGCCAGAAGAAACAGTCTGCTTGAACACAGCAGAAATAAGTTGTGTAAATACTGCAGACACAACAGAAATAGTCATTGATGGATCTAATTACTCATCTTTGGGTAAACTCTTAAGAGTTACAGCTCTTGTCTTTAAATTCATTAAAGGAATTAAACATGATTATGAATATCTTGAACCCATTAAATACTGGGTGAAACTAATACAGAAAGACGTTTTCTCTACAGAATATAAATTTCTAGAAACACAAGATAAATCCCCAAAGAAACCTGTTATGATTAATTCTTTAGGACTTTATCTCGACTCAGAAAAGATTATGAGATGTCGAGGAAGAATTCATAATTCTTCACTACCTAAAGAAGCCATACATCCAATATTGATCCCCAAGAATCATTGGCTAACAAAACTGATTGTGCAGAACGCCCACAGTAACGTGTTACATGGTGGGGTAGCTGACACACTTTGTCATATACGACAATCCTACTGGATACCTCAAGGTCGACAAAGTGTGAAAAAACAAATAAAGGACTGTATTACTTGTCGTCACTACGATATGCGAGTATGCCAGTATCCAGGTCCACCTCCATATCCCTCTGAAAGAGTTTGTCATATCACTCCATTTGAGGTGACAGGTGTAGATTATACTGGACCAATAATTTTAACCAAAACAGTTGACAAAGTTCCCATCAAGGTGTACATCTGTTTGTTCACTTGTGCTACAACTAGAGCAGTACATCTAGAAGTAGCCACTGACATGTCTGCTGAAACTTTTATCAAATTATTCAGAAGGTTTGCAGCCAGAAGGGCATGTCCCAGACTGATGATTTCAGACAATGCAACGAACTTTGTTGCTGGTGCTGCTTATATAAGCAAGATCTTTGATCAACCAGAAGTACAACAGATGCTGAATCAACGCAGATGTCGTTGGAGATACATTCCTCCTAAATCTCCATGGCACGGCGGATTTTATGAAAGAATGATCGGCATTGTAAAACGTTGTTTAAGGAAGACTCTTCATCGTCAGAGAATAGACTTAGAAGAATTCCGTACAGTTGTGACTGAAATAGAAAATAGAGTCAACAACA
Organism: Cherax quadricarinatus; assembly: GCF_038502225.1. NCBI lineage: Eukaryota > Metazoa > Arthropoda > Malacostraca > Decapoda > Parastacidae > Cherax > Cherax quadricarinatus. The sequence goes on from NC_091328.1 coordinate 25,623,403, forward strand.
GACCTCTAACTTATGTTACCGATGATCTGGACAATTTAGAAGTGTTAAGTCCATCTCATTTACTCCATGGCAGAAGGCTCGAACCTGTTCCTCCCATGAATGATAAAGAAATCATAGAGGATCCTACTTATTTCGAACCTGAGCAACTCAGACGTAAATTCAAACACCTTAATAAAGTGATTGAACGTTGGGAGAAAATTTGGCGAGAAGACTATCTCACCTCATTGAGAGAACACTTCTATGGAGCTGGTGTTCCTGAAAATCATAAGTCCTTAAGACCTGGTGACATAGTGATTATCGACAATGATGGTCCGAGGTCCCAATGGCCACTTGGAAAAATTGTGACCATATATCCTGATGCAAATGGAATCATCAGGACAGTTGATGTTTTGAGCAAAGGTGTAGTGAATAAGCGGACAATAAATAAACTAGTGCCGTTAGAATTACACAGTGTTGAAAACAAAATTAGTGATTCTCCAGAAACCACACAGACTAAAGCTGTTCAGAAAAGACAAGCAGCAGTGGTGGCGAATGAGAAAATTAAATTAATGTTAAGTGATGAATAGTTCACCTGCAGCGAACCTCCGCCGCCCCCCAGTGTGGAGAAATTTTCTCCAGGAGGGGAGTATCAGCCCCCTTCAGCCCCCTTCAGCCCTTTCAGCCCTGAGGGGCCAAGCCTCTCAGCCCTGAGGGGCCACTCAGATGGGGCGAGCGTCTTGTTTACTGCTAGAGTGAGTAATTGATCACAGATGCTATGCCACGTAGTCAAATGACCTCTGCTCCTTGCAGCGGTGTTGCAACGTGTATTTTTATAAGAGACAGTACATCTCTTACTTAGCAGGACAATTAAGGAAAATCCTGCTCCCACTTTATTACCATAGTAAAACTAGTGTACATTGTTGTCTATGATTAAGACAGCAAGAAACAAACATTCTGCTTTGCTTCATCGAGGAGGTGACAAGGATGCAAGGTACTAGGTCAGCGTTTTTTTTTGTGCTGGGGGCAGTGACTGCATGGAGCGCTGTAGCGTCTGGCAGACTAACTTTGACTCTATTACGAGTGACACTGACGCTAGGATAACCAGCAAAGAACACTGATCTGTGCGTTAGTGTGAACAAAGTGTCTCTAACACAAACACTTAATAGAAGTGTGATCAGCTTCTATTGTGATACATTGTGAACAATAAAGACAAATCTTGTGGAACATAGTGTACCAGTGTGCGTTTCCTAGACAATGGAAGACGTGGACATCCAAGGACACTGCAGCTTCTATCAAGTCACCGATATCTGTCGAAGGTGTTGAGAACACCATAGCTCACGTTACAAAGAGCAAGGTATGTTACGAATTTCTTGTAGATAGGGGGATTGCGCAATTCTTGAGTCACAAGGAGTTTGTAATCAACCTATAATCGGCAGTAAGGTGTGGACTTTTGAGTCCAAACAAGTAAGTATTTCGTCAGCCATCATCGAATGAAATATGCTGACATAACACCCCCTAGGGGTAATTTATACTTACAAATTGTATCTCTTGACAGCCCACTGTTGTGATGGTTTCGACAGCTTCTAGACCTCGTCTGCAGGGGCGGCTGTGTAGACGATTTGCTGTCATTTATCAGCTAAGTGCATTATATATAGTTATAATAAGGTAAGGTCTCGGTTATATAAGGCGTTTTCGATTTGCGAGCAAAGAAAATCTTAATAGATACCTATAACTGAGAACGTCGACACTGGTCCATGTATAGTTCCCCTCCTCCTCTCTCTCCCCTACCCGAACCCTCCCCCCTCATCGGTGCCAGGCACTCAGAATCTTCTCAACATCATTTCGGTTGAAAAGGTATACAGCTCACACTAGACGAGTTGATTTGAAAAGATGGCGCTGAACGAGATTTCTAAATCTACTGCAAATCAACAAGTAATGTAGGTCATTTTTAATAACCACACCCATACCAATAATAATATAAATATATTATGTATATAAATATAATATTTGTAGTATTTGTATATTCACATTATATTCAAATATTCATGCAACACCATTAATCAAAACTCAGGATAGTTAACTGTCTCGAAAGTTTTATCAAGATTTATACTCATAATACCTGGCACTGCGATCATTTATCCTGGCTACTCACATGTGGCTTCTTAATCTCATTCTTTCTCCTCTGGACTTCTTTTCAACCTCTTTAAACCAAGTCTCGTTTCTCTTTGCGTAGTGGTAAAGTTCCTTCTTAAAGAGACATCTTCGCAGAAAAATGCCGTTATATTTATCTTAAATGCACTAACAAAACATTCATGATTCTGATATGTTATACAATAACAAATGATAAGTTACTGGTACAGTTATCGGACAGCTAATATTGAAAAGTGACACATACAGATCATACAGGATCTGCAGAATGGATATTAGGGGTAAGCAGATACATTTCCAGAAATATGAAGGTAACTCCAATTTCTTTGATCAAGAGCCCATCACTAGAAACAAGGCACCCTCCTTCCATGGGATGATGCACATAGGCGCAGCACTAGACTACATTTAGCGTTATTCTCTCAAAATTCACTGAATAATATGATATTCACAAATAACACATTTATATTTTCTGCCCTTCACTATATATTACATGCACGACAATTAACAGCTGTTATTACAAAACAATAGATTTTAACAAAATAAATTTGTTTACAATCACAAATAAATCATAATAGGGAATGTAATTAGTAAAACTAGATGAACGTCTAAGTTTTAATACACATAATTTCCACACAGTGGCAAGTAGACACACAGATCTATGATTGTAAAAGACAAAATCCAGCAATGAAAGACGATAAACACTGACAAACGATAGAGGACTGAAGAACTTACTCAGTACTTACCAGCCACTAGCTCCTTCACCAGCCACTAGCTCCCTCACCAGCCACTAGCTCCTTCACCAGCCACTAGCTCCCTCACCAGCCACTAGCTCCCTCACCAGCCACTAGCTCCTTCACCAGCCACTAGCTCCTTCACCAGCCACTAGCTCCCTCACCAGCCACTAGCTCCCTCACCAGCCACTAGCTCCCTCACCAGCCACTAGCTCCCTCACCAGCCACTAGCTCACTCACCAGCCACTAGCTCCCTCACCAGCCACTAGCTCCCTCACCAGCCACTAGCTCCCTCACCAGCCACTAGCTCCCTCACCAGCCACTAGCTCACTCACCAGCCACTAGCTCCCTCACCAGCCACTAGCTCCCTCACCAGCCACTAGCTCCCTCACCAGCCACTAGCTCCCTCACCAGCCACTAGCTCCCTCACCAGCCACTAGCTCCCTCACCAGCCACTAGCTCCCTCACCAGCCACTAGCTCACTCACCAGCCACTAGCTCCCTCACCAGCCACTAGCTCCCTCACCAGCCACTAGCTCCCTCACCAGCCACTAGCTCCCTCACCAGCCACTAGCTCACTCACCAGCCACTAGCTCCCTCACCAGCCACTAGCTCCCTCACCAGCCACTAGCTCCCTCACCAGCCACTAGCTCCCTCACCAGCCACTAGCTCACTCACCAGCCACTAGCTCCCTCACCAGCCACTAGCTCCCTCACCAGCCACTAGCTCCCTCACCAGCCACTAGCTCCCTCACCAGCCACTAGCTCACTCACCAGCCACTAGCTCCCTCACCAGCCACTAGCTCCCTCACCAGCCACTAGCTCCCTCACCAGCCACTAGCTCCCTCACCAGCCACTAGCTCACTCACCAGCCACTAGCTCCCTCACCAGCCACTAGCTCCCTCACCAGCCACTAGCTCCCTCACCAGCCACTAGCTCCCTCACCAGCCACTAGCTCCCTCACCAGCCACTAGCTCCCTCACACTAGCCACTCACCAGCCACTAGCTCACTCACCAGCCACTAGCTCCCTCACCAGCCACTAGCTCCCTCACCAGCCACTAGCTCCCTCACCAGCCACTAGCTCCCTCACCAGCCACTAGCTCACTCACCAGCCACTAGCTCCCTCACCAGCCACTAGCTCACTCACCAGCCACTAGCTCACTCACCAGCCACTAGCTCCCTCACCAGCCACTAGCTCCTTCACCAGCCACTAGCTCCCTCACCAGCCACTAGCTCCCTCACCAGCCACTAGCTCCCTCACCAGCCACTAGCTCCCTCACCAGCCACTAGCTCCCTCACCAGCCACTAGCTCACTCACCAGCCACTAGCTCCCTCACCAGCCACTAGCTCCCTCACCAGCCACTAGCTCCCTAACCAGCCACTAGCTCCCTCACCAGCCACTAGCTCACTCACCAGCCACTAGCTCCCTCACCAGCCACTAGCTCCCTCACCAGCCACTAGCTCCCTCACCAGCCACTAGCTCCCTCACCAGCCACTAGCTCCTTCACCAGCAACTAGCTCCCTCACCAGCCACTAGCTCCCTCACCAGCCACTAGCTCACTCACCAGCCACTAGCTCCCTCACCAGCCACTAGCTCCCTCACCAGCCACTAGCTCCCTCACCAGCCACTAGCTCCCTCACCAGCCACTAGCTCACTCACCAGCCACTAGCTCCCTCACCAGTTACTAGCTCCCTCACCAGCCACTAGCTCCCTCACCAGCCACTAGCTCCCTCACCAGCCACTAGCTCCCTCACCAGCCACTAGCTCACTCACCAGCCACTAGCTCCCTCACCAGCCACTAGCTCCCTCACCAGCCACTAGCTCACTCACCAGCCACTAGCTCCCTCACCAGCCACTAGCTCCCTCATCAGCCACTAGCTCCCTCACCAGCCACTAGCTCCTTCACCAGCCACTAGCTCCCTCACCAGCCACTAGCTCCTTCACCAGCCACTAGCTCCCTCACCAGCCACTAGCTCCCTCACCAGCCACTAGCTCCCTCACCAGCCACTAGCTCCCTCACCAGCCACTAGCTCCCTCACCAGCCACTAGCTCCCTCACCAGCCACTAGCTCCCTCACCAGCCACTAGCTCCTTCACCAGCCACTAGCTCCCTCACCAGCCACTAGCTCCCTCACCAGCCACTAGCTCCCTCACCAGCCACTAGCTCCCTCACCAGCCACTAGCTCCTTCACCAGCCACTAGCTCCCTCACCAGCCACTAGCTCCCTCACCAGCCACTAGCTCCTTCACCAGCCACTAGCTCCCTCACCAGCCACTAGCTCCCTCACCAGCCACTAGCTCCCTCACCAGCCACTAGCTCCCTCACCAACCACTAGCTCCCTCACCAGCCACTAGCTCCCTCACCAGCCACTAGCTCCCTTACCTGCCAGTAGCTCCCCCACCAGCCACTAGCTCCCTCACCAACCACTAGCTCCTTCACCAGCCACTAGCTCCCTCACCAGTCACTAGCCCCCTCACCAGCCACTAGCTCCCTCACCAGCCACTAGCTCCCTCACTTGCCACTAACTCCCTCACCAACCACTAACCCCGTCACTAGCCACTAACTCCCTCACCAACCACTAGCCCTCTCACCAGCCACTAGCTCCCTCACCAGCCACTAGCTCCCTCACCAGCCACTAGCTCCCTCACCAGCCACTAGCTCCGTCACCAGCCATTAGGTCCCTCACCAGCCACTAGCTCCCTCACAGCCACTAGCTCCCTCACCAGCCACTAACTCCCTCACCAACCACTAGCCCCTTCACCAGCCACTAACTCCCTCACTTGCCACTAACTCCCTCACCATCCATTAGCCCCGTCACCAGTCACTAGCTCCCTCACCAGCCACTAGCTCCCTCACCAGCCACTAGCTCCCTCACCAGCCACTATCCCCCTCACCAGCCACTAGCTCCCTCACCAGCCACTAGCTCCCTCACCAGCCACTAGCCCCCTCACCAGCCACTAGCTCCCTCACCAGCCACTAGCTCCCTCACTTGCCACTAACTCCCTCACCAACCACTAACCCCGTCACCAGCCACTAGCTCCCTCACCAGCCACTAGCTCACTCACCAGCCACTAGCTCCCTCACCAGCCACTAGCTCCCTCACCAGCCACTAGCTCCGTCACCAGCCATTAGGTCCCTCACCAGCCACTAGCTCCCTCACAGCCACTAGCTCCCTCACCAGCCACTAACTCCCTCACCAACCACTAGCCCCTTCACCAGCCACTAACTCCCTCACTTGCCACTAACTCCCTCACCATCCATTAGCCCCGTCACCAGTCACTAGCTCCCTCACCAGCCACTAGCTCCCTCACCAGCCACTAGCTCCCTCACCAGCCACTATCCCCCTCACCAGCCACTAGCTCCCTCACCAGCCACTAGCTCCCTCACCAGCCACTAGCCCCCTCACCAGCCACTAGCTCCCTCACCAGCCACTAGCTCCCTCACTTGCCACTAACTCCCTCACCAACCACTAACCCCGTCACCAGCCACTAGCTCCCTCACCAGCCACTAGCTCACTCACCAGCCACTAGCTCCCTCACCAGCCACTAGCCCCCTCACCAGCCACTAGCTCCCTCACCAGCCACTAGCTCCCTCACCAGCCACTAGCTCCCTCACCAGCCACTAGCTCCCTCACCAGCCACTAGCTCCCTCACCAGCCACTAGCTCCATCACCAGCCACTAGCTCCCTCACCAGCCACTAGCTCCCTCACCAGCCACTAGCTCCCTCACCAGACACTAGCTCCTTCACCAGCCACTAGCTCCCTCACCAGCCACTAGCTCCCTCACCAGCCACTAGCTCCTTCACCAGCCACTAGCTCCCTCACCAGCCACTAGCTCCCTCACCAGCCACTAGCTCCCTCACCAGCCACTAGCTCCCTCACCAGCCACTAGCTCCCTCACCAGCCACTAGCTCCCTCACCAGCCACTAGCTCCCTCACCAGCCACTAGCTCCCTTACCTGCCAGTAGCTCCCCCACCAGCCACTAGCTCCCTCACCAACCACTAGCTCCTTCAACAGCCACTAGCTCCCTCACCAGTCACTAGCCCCCTCACCAGCCACTAGCTCCCTCACTAGCCACTAACTCCCTCACCAACCACTAGCCCCCTCACCAGCCACTAGCTCCCTCACCAGCCACTAGCTCCCTCACCAGCCACTAGCTCCCTCACCAGCCACTAGCTCCCTCACCAGCCATTAGCTCCCTCACCAGCCACTAGCCCCCTCACCAGCCACTAGCTCCCTCACCAGCCACTAACTCCCTCACCAACCACTAGCCCCTTCACCAGCCACTAGCTCCCTCACCAGCCACTAGCTCCCTCACTTGCCACTAACTCCCTCACCAACCACTAGCCCCGTCACCAGCCACTAGCTCCCTCACCAGCCACTAGCTCCCTCACCAGCCACTAGCTCCCTCACCAGCCATTAGCCCCCTCACCAGCCACTAGCTCCCTCACCAGCCACTAGCTCCCTCACCAGCCACTAGCTCCCTCACCAGCCACTAGCCCCCTCACCAGCCACTAGTTCCCTCACTAGCCACTAACTCCCTCACCAACCAAAAGCCCCCTCACTAGCCACTAGCCCCCTCACCCGTCACTAGCTCCCTCACCAGCCACTATCTCCCTCACCAGCCACTAGCTCCCTTACCAGCGACTAGCTCCCTCACCAGCCACTAGCTCCCTCACCAGCCACTAGCTCCCTCACCAGCCACTAGCCCCCTCACCAGCCACTAGCTCCCTCACTAGCCACTAACTCCCTCACCAACCACTAGCCCCCTCACTAGCCACTAGCCCCCTCACCAGTCACTAGCTCCCTCACCAGCCATTAGCTCCCTCACCAGCCACTAGCCCCCTCACCAGCCACTAGCTCCCTCACCAGCCACTAACTCCCTCACCAACCACTAGCCCACTCACCAGCCACTAGCTCCCTCACCGGCCACTAGCTCCCTCACTTGCCACTAACTCCCTCACCAACCACTAGCCCCCTCACCAGCCACTAGCTCCCTCACCAGCCACTAGCTCCCTCACCAGCCACTAGCTCCCTCACTTGGCACTAACTCCCTCACCAACCACTAGCCCCCTCACCAGCCCCTAGCTCCTTCACCAGCCACTATCTCCCTCACCAGCCACTAGCTCCCTCACCAGCCACTATCTCCCTCACCAGCCACTAGCTCCCTCACCAGCCAGTATCCCCCTCACCAGCGACTAGCCTCCTCACCAGCCACTAGCTCCTTCACCAGCCACTATCTCCCTCACCGGCCACTAGCTCCCTCACCAGCCACTATCTCCCTCACCAGCCACTAGCTCCCTCACCAGCCAGTATCCCCCTCACCAGCGACTAGCCTCCTCACCAGCCACTAGCTCCTTCACCAGCCACTATCTCCCTCACCGGCCACTAGCTCCCTCACCAGCCACTATCTCCCTCACCAGCCAGTATCCCCCTCACCAGCGACTAGCCCCCTCACCAGCCACTAGCTCCCTCACCAGCCACTATCTCCCTCACCAGCCACTAGTTCCCTCACCAGCCACTATCTCACCAGCCACTATTTCCCTCACCAGCCACTAGCTCCCTCACCAGCGACTAGCTCCCTCACCAGCCACCATTTCCCTCACCAGCGACTAGCTCCCTCACCAGCGACTAGCTCCCTCACCAGACACTAGGTCACTCAGCCACGATTTAACACAATTAATGGAGCATCAAATACCTAGTGGGAACCAATCAAGTAATGAAGCAACAGTACTCAAGCGTGTAATGATGTTTCTCAAGAACTTCGTAATGCAAATTTGCAAGACAGCGAAAACAGGGCGAAACTTCTAATAAAATAAACACAAAAAAGGTTTATTCAACCATAGAACGATATATTGTTTATGAAATTTTACTGAGTAGACGTTTCGTTCATCAAGGACTTTTTCAGTTGTCATAAATTGAGAGCTGATAAAGGCCTTGATGGGCGAAACATCTCAATAAAAAGCCATTAACCGCAAGTTGTGTCTTACTAATATATATTTGTGAATACATAATATTATTGGCATGCATGTATCTGTTAGGTAAAAAATCACACGATCAGCTAATGAGACATTATAATATGGGAAACTTTCGCTCTTCAGAAGCATTTTGAAGCCAATACAAACAATACGAGGACACAAAGGCTACATATATGTAAGTGAAGTGAAAGAACATAACAATGATGTAGGTTTTCTGCCTCATTTTAATGTTAGTATAAGTATCTCAAGCTTGCCAAGTTATGACGTGCTTTATTCTTTACAAGCTCGTCATAAAAATTAAAATTAAAGAAGCTGCTTTTATTCTGCTTTTATTTTGCTTAGTAGCCTTTGAATGGAGATTAATGATGATTCAAGTCATTTCCGTCTGCGAGAACATAGTTCTTTAATTAATAACTAAGCGCGTGCCAATGAATCTCATTGTTACAGTGTACAGTGAGACTCATTGGTCTTCATACCATCAAAATCAGTGATGTGATATTTTCCAAGCTTGCTAGCTCATTTTCTTGCCTCTCTATTCAGTATT
>NC_091328.1:25637781-25650281 GCF_038502225.1 Cherax quadricarinatus
ATGTGATCTTTGAAAGTGAGATCCTCAGACATTACCACTACCAGGACCCTCACATTATTTTTTCGCTGTATTGTATGATCAGAGTTTGTAGTATACTCAGTTCTAATTATCTCCTCCAGTTTCCCATGTTAGATCTATCTACAAATTTATTGCTATAGCACAACTGTTTTAGCTGTTTCCAGAGCTTCATGGTGTTATTGTTCTACTCTTCGATTTTTGAGCAATAGTGCCATGCCTTTTATAAGCCTGTGCACTCTGTTCCTTATCATTTGGAATTCATTTAGTGCTGCAATATCCTGTCTGATTGCTTTAAATGTTTTTTAGCAACTGGTCTCTGAATTTCATATTATCTAATATCTCAGTAGTCATCCAGGGTTCAGTTCTTCGTTTAATCCTAACCTCTTTAACTGCTGCGATATTATTAAGAATGGCAGTGAACATTGTTTTGAATTTTTCCCAGGCATCATTTACTTCCATGTAACTTGTTATCGCTCTCCAATCATAACTGTGTAGCATATTTACCAGTATTTATTTACTGTAGTTTTAGTTGACCTCATTTTTATTGTCCTGTGTAGGCCTATCTGTTCTCTAATGATTTTCCTGGTGCGGTAAATGATGAAATGATCACTAAGGCCTGTGATAATGACGCCTGACTGACTAATGTTATCAGAGTGGTTACAAAGTATACGGTAGAGTATGGTGTCTGAGAACTGTGTAATCCGGGTTGTGTGTGTGTGTGTGTGTACTCACCTATTTGTACTCACCTATTTGTGGTTGCAGGGGTCGAGTCCTAGCTCCTGGCCCCGCCTCTTCACCGGTTGCTACTAGGCCCTCTCTCTCCCCGCTCCATGAGCTTTATCAAACCTCGTCTTAAAACTGTGTATCGTTCCTGCCTCCACTACGTCATTTTCTAGGCTATTCCACTGCCTTACAACTCTATGACTGAAGAAATACTTCCTACTATCTCTCTGACTCATTTGTGTCTTCAACTTCCAATTGTGGCCTCTTGTTTCTGTGTCCCCTCCCTGGAACATCCTGTCCTTGTCCACCTTGTCTATTCCACGCAGTATTTTATATGTCGTTATCATGTCTCCCCTGACCCTCCTGTCCTCCAGTGTCGTCAGGCCGATTTCCCTTAGTCTTTCTTCATAGGACATTCTCCTTAGCTCTGGAACTAACCTTGTTGCAAACCTTTGTACTTTCTCTAGTTTCTTGACGTGCTTTATCAAGTGCGGGTTCCAAACAGGTGCTGCATACTCCAGTATGGGCCTGACATACACGGTGTACAGTGTCTTGAATGATTCCTTACTAAGGTATCGGAATGCTGTTCTCAGGTTTGCCAGGCGCCCATATGCTGCAGCAGTTATCTGATTGATGTGTGCTTCCGGAGACATGCTCGGTGTTATACTCACCCCAAGATCTTTCTCCTTGAGTGAGGTTTGCAGTCTTTGGCCACCTAGCCTATACTCTGTCTGTGGTCTTCTGTGCCCTTCCCCTATCTTCATGACTTTGCATTTGGCAGGATTAAATTCGAGAAGCCATTTGCTGGACCAGGTGTCCAGTCTGTCCAGGTCTCTTTGAAGTCCTGCCTGGTCCTCATCAGATTTAATTCTCCTCATTAACTTCACATCATCTGCAAACAGGGACACTTCTGAGTCTAACCCTTCCGTCATGTCGTTCACATATACCAAAAATAGCACTGGTCCTAGGACCGACCCCTGTGGGACCCCGCTCGTCACAGGTGCCCACTGTGATACATCATTACGTACCATGACTCGTTGTTGCCTCCCTGTCAGGTATTCTCTGATCCATTGCAGTGCCCTTCCTGTTATATGCGCCTGATGCTCTAGCTTCTGCACTAATCTCTTGTGAGGAACTGTGTCAAAGGCCTTCTTGCAGTCCAAGAAGATGCAATCAACCCACCCCTCTCTCTCTTGTCTTACTTCTGTTATTTTATCATAAAACTCCAGAAGGTTTGTGACACAGGATTTGCCTTCCTGTGTGCGTGTGTGTGTGTGTGTGTGTGTGTGTGTGTGTGTGTGTGTGTGTGTGTGTGTGTGTGTGTGTGTGTGTGTGTGTGTGTGTACTCATCTAGTTGTACTCACCTAGTTGAGGTTGCAGGGGTCGAGTCCGAGCTCCTGGCCCGGCCTCTTCACTGGTCGCTACTAGGTCAGTCTCCCTGAACCGTGAACTTTATCATACCTCTGTTTAAAGCTATGTATGGATCCTGCCTCCACTACATCGCTTCCCAAACTATTCCACTTCCTAACATCCCTGTGATTCATCTGTGTCTTCAACTTCCAAATGTGTCCCCTTGTTGCTGTGTCCCATCTCTGGAACATCCTGTCTTTGTCCACCTTGTCAGTTCCTCTCAGTATTTTGTATGTCGTTATCATGTTCCCCCTATCCATCCTGTCATCCAATGTCGTCAGTTCGATTTCCCTTAACCTCTCCTCGTAGGACATACCCCTTAGCTCTGTGATTAGTCTTGTTGAAAACCTTTGCACTTTCTCTAGTTTCTTTACGTGCTTCGCTAGGTGTGGGTTCCAAACTGGTGCCGCATACTCCAATATGGGCCTAACGTACACGGTGTACAGGGTCCTGAACGATTCCTTATTAAGATGTCGGAATGCTGTTCTGAGGTTTGCTAGGCGCCCATATGCTGCAGCAGTTATTTGGTTGATGTGCGCTTCAGGAGATGTGCCTGGTGTTATACTCACCCCAAGATCTTTTTCCTTGAGTAAGGTTTGTAGTCTCTGGACCCGCTAGACTGTACTCCGTCTTCGGTCTTCTTTTCCCTTCCCCAATCTTCATGACTTTACACTTGGTGGGGTTGAACTCCAGGTCAATTGCCGGACCAGGTCTACAGCCTGTCCAGATCTCTTTGTAGTTCTGCCTGGTCTTGTATCGAATGAATTCTTCTCATCAATTTTATGTCGTCTGCAAACAGGGACACTTCGGAGTCTATTCCTTCCGTTATGTCGTTCACAAATACCAGAAACAGCACTGGTCCTAGGACTGACCCCTGTGGGACCCCGCTGGTCACAGGCTCCCACTCTGACACCTCGCCACGTACCATGATTCGCTGCTGTCTTCCTGACAAGTATTCCATGATCCATTGTAGTGCCTTCCCTGTTATCCCTGCTTGTTCCTCCAGTATTTGTACTAATCTCTTGTGTGGGACTGTGTCAAGCGCCTTCTTGCAGTCGAGAAAATGCAATCCACCCGCCCCTCTCTCTCGTCTTTTCTGCTGTCACCATTACATAGAACTCCATTAGGTTTGTGACACAGGATTTCCCGTCCCTGAAACCATGTTGGCTGCTGTTGATGAGATCATTCCTTTCTAGGTGTTCCACCACTCTTCTCCTGGTAATCTTCTCCATGATTTTGCATACTATTCATGTCAGTGACACTGGTCTGTAGTTTAGTGCTTCATGTCTGTCTCCTTTTTTAAAGATTGGGACTACATTTGCTGTCTTCCATGCCTCAGGCAATCTCCCTGTTTCGAAAGATGTATTGAATATTATTGTTAGGGGGTACACATACCGCCTTCTCCCTCTCTCAGGACCCATGGAGAGATGTTATCCAGCACCATTGCCTTCGAGGTATCTAGCTCACTCAGAAGCCTCTTCACTTCTTCCTCGGTTGTGTGTGCTGTGTCCAGGACTTGGTGGTGTACCCCCACCTCTCCGTCTTTCTGAAGCCCCTTCTGTCTCCTCTGTGAACACTTCTTTGAATCTCTTGTTGGGTTCCTCACATACTTCACTGTCATTTCTTGTTGTCTCTCCTCCTTCCTTCCTTAGTCTGATTACCTGGTCCTTAACTGTTGTTTTCCTCCTGATGTGGCTGTATAACAGCTTCGGGTCAGATTTGGCTTTTGCTGCTATGTCGTTTTCATATTGTCGTTGGGCCTCCCTTCTAATCTGTGCATATTCATTTCTGCCTCTACGACTGTCCTCCTTATTCTCCTGGGTCCTTTGCCTTCTATACTTCTTCCATTCCCTAGCACACTCGGTTTTTGCCTCCCTGCACCTTTGGGTGAACCATGGGCTCATTCTGGCTTTTTCATTATTCCTGTTACCCTTGGGTACAAACCTCTCCTCAGCCTCCTTGCACATTGTTGTTACATAATCCATCTTCTCATTAACTGGCTTCCCTGCCAGTTCTCTGTCCCACTGAACCCCACTCAGGAAGCTCCTCATTCCCGTGTAGTCCCCTTTCTTGTAGTTTGGCTTCATTCGCCCTGGCCTCCCTGCTTTCCCTCCACTTGTAGCTCTACTGTGTATTCGAAGCTTAAAACCACATGATTGCTAGTCCCAAATGGTCTTTCATAAGTGATGTCCTCAATATCTGCACTACTCAAGGTGAATACTAAGTCCAGTCTTGCTGGTTCATCCTCTCCTCTCTCTCTTGTAGTGTCCCTTACGTGTTGGTACATGAAGTTTTCCAGCACCACCTCCATCATCTTAGCCCTCCATGTATCTTGGCCCCATGTGGCTCCAAGTTCTCCCAGTCGATTTCCTTGTGGTTAAGTCACCCATGATCAGGAGCTTTGCCTTGGCCTCTCCCTGGAGCTTTGCTCTTCTGGCCACTGCAGCCAGTGTGTCAACCATCACTCTATTGCTCTCTTCATATTCTTGTCTTGGCCTCCTGCTGTTCTGTGGTGGGTTATACATCACTGCAATTACCACTCTGGGACCTCCAGAGTGAAGCGTTCCCGCTATGTAATTGCTTGCTTCTCCGCTGTCCCCTCTCTCCAGCTCATCAAAATTCCATCAGTTTTTGATCAGCAGTGCCACTCCTCCACCCCCCCTGTTCCCTTTGTCTTTCCTCAGGATCTGGTATCCTGTTGGAAAGATGGCGTCTGTTATCATACCTGTAAGCTTGGTTTCTGTGAGAGCTATGATGTCCGGTGATGCATCTTTGACTCTTTCGTGCCACTCCCACTTATTTGTTATTCCATCAGCGTTTGTATACCATACATTCAGTTTCCTCTCCAACACTGTGGCCTGGGGGGGCCTATGAGGGTGGGAGACCTGGTAGCATACTGTGGGATTCTATAGTTGGGTGTTGGATGGAAGCTGTGAGCATGAGTTGTAGTTTTTGTTGGGATGGTCTGGTAGGATGTGGGGTTCTGGGAATGGTTCTGTGTGTGCTTGCCCTTACTGCTCTGTCCTGCTCTGATTGACCTCTTGCTCCTTTCGCTTTTTTGTCCTCTCCCTCAGCTGCTGTCATTCTGTTTGTGTTCTAGGAGCACCCTCTTGTACTCTTCCGAGTATTTCAACCGTGGTTTCTCTTGGAGGATCCTGTTCCGCACTGTTTCTGTCCTGAAAATCAGCTTGATCAGTCGTTTTCTCCCCTTTAAGAACCACCCTATTCTCTGAAAATTTACAATCTCATCCATGTATTCTTCACCTATTTCCATGATGATTTTTCTCAATCTCCTTTCTTTCTGCCTGCCGTCTTTCAGTGTGTGTCCTTTCCTCTCTCTCCTGAAGCCCATGGATAAACACTGATTTTGCCCTTTCCTCCTCCCATTGCCTTTCCCTCTGTGACTCTGGATCCTGTCTGTATGTGGTCATTTTCTTCCTTGTTTTCTCCGGTGGCTCTTGGTAGCATGGTTGTGCCTCTGCATTTGACCTATCACCCTCTCCATCTGCACCCAGCTGCTCTCTCCTTTCACTCCTTGGCCCCCCTTCTTGGCAGGCTGATATGACCTTAGCATAATACATATCTCTTTCCTTTCTGTTCGGCCTCTCAGCTTCATATGCTGTGTCTTCTCTGGTCAATGCCCCTGTAACTCGCTTCAGCCTGTTTACCTCATCATCTAAGACCCTTATCCTGGCTACTGCAGTTTCGACTTGCGCCTCCCAATTCTTCTTCTCTTTCTCCAACCTCTTTTCCAATTTCAGAGAGAGCTCTTTCTCCATTATTTCAGAAAGCTCTCCTAATTTTCTCTCCCACTCTTGTTCCATCCTTTTCCACTGCTCCTCCATCCACTCCTCCCTACCAGAACCATTCTCACCTGATCCCTGTTTCCTTCGAGTCCCCACCACTTTTTATTTTTTTCCTTCTTTTTTCCCTTTTCTTCTCTTTCTTTTTTCTTTTTTTCCTTTTTTTGAAAGAGAAAAGAGAGAGAGAGAGAGTTAGCTTGCCAACAAAGTTAGGAATCCTTAACCTGTAAATAGCTTGTCAATAAAGCTAGGGATCCTTAACCTTGTCAAACCCTGTGTAAAAAAAAAAAAAAAGACAGGGGAGAATGAGAAGGGAAAAGGGGGGAAAAGAGAGAGAGCAAGAGAGAGAGAGAGAGAGAGAGAGAGAGAGAGAGAGAGAGAGAGAGAGAGAGAGAGACAGACAGACAGACAGACAGACAGACAGACAGATAGACAGACAGACAGAAGAGAGGGGAGAGAGAGAGGGGGGGCAAAGAGAGGGGAAAGAGAGGGAGGAGAGAGGGGGAGAGACAGGGGAGAGAGGAGAGGAGATGGAAGAGAAAGAGGGGAGAGAGGTGAGAGGGGGAGAGAGAGGGGAGGAGGGGGAGAGAGGGGAGAGAGAAGGGAGAGAGATGGGAAATGGGAGAGGGGAGAGGTAATGAGAGGGGGAGAGATGTTAGAAGGGGAGAGATGTTAGAGGGGGAAAGATGTTAGAGGGGAGAGATGTTAGAGGGGAGAGATGGGAGAGAGGAGAGATGTTAGAGGGGAGAGATGGGAGAGGGGAGAGAGAGAGATAGGTAGAGAGAGAGATAGGTAGAGAGAGAGAGATAAGTACATAGATAGGTAGAGAGAGAGAGATAGGTAGAGAGAGAGAGAGAGAGAGAGAGAGAGAGAGAGAGAGAGAGAGAGAGAGGGGGGGGGATAGTGGATAGTGGAGTGTTAGAGGGAGGGAGGGAGGGAGGGAGAGTTATCAGGTCAGTTTACAGGAAGGAGTGAAATGCTGTACTCACCTAATTGTACCTACCTAATTGTGGTTGCAGGGGTCGAGACTGAGCTTTGTCATACCTCTTCTTAAAACTATGTATGGTTCCTGCCTCCACGACTTCACTTGCTAGGCTATTCCACTTCCTGACGACTCTATGACTGAAGAAATACTTACCAACGTCCCTGTGACTCGTCTGAGTCTTCAGCTTCCAATTGTGACCCCTTGTTTCTGTGTCCCCTCCCTGGAACATCCTGTCTCTGTCCACCTTGTCTATTCCCCGCAGTATCTTGTATGTCGTTATCATGTCTCCCCTGACCCTTCTGTCCTCCCGTGTCGTCAGTCCGATTTCCTTCAACCTTTCCTCGTACGACATTCCCCTGAGCTCTGGGACTAGCCTTGTTGCAAACCTTTGTACTTTCTCTAACTTCTTGACGTGCTTGACCAGGTGTGGGTTCCAGACTGGTGCCACATACTCCAGTATGGGCCTAACATACACAGTGTACAGTGTCTTGAACGATTCCTTATTAAGGTATCGGAACGCTATTCTCAGGTTTGCCAGACGTCCGTATGCTGCAGCAGTTATTTGGTTGATTGCCTCCGGTGACGTGCTCGGTGTTATGGTCACCCCAAGATCTTTCTCCCTGAGTGAGGTCTGTAGTCTTTGTCCACCTAGCCTATACTCTGTCTGCGGTTTTCTTTGCCCCTCCCCAATCTTCATGACTTTGCATTTGGCAGGGTTGAATTCGAGAAGCCAGTCTCTGGACCACGTGTCCAGCCTGTCCAGGTCTCTTTGCAGTCCTGCCTCATCCTCATCCGATTTAATTCTTCTCATCAGCTTCACATCATCTGTGAATAGGGACACTTCAGAGTCTATTCCTTCCATCATGTCGTTCGTATATATCAAAAATAGCACTGGTCTAGAACTGACCCCTGTGGGACCCCGCTCGTCACAGGCGCGCACTGTGATACCTCTTCACTTACCATGACTCGTTGTTGCCTCCCTGTCAGGTATTCCCTGATCCATTGCAGTGCCCTCCCTGTTATATGCGCCTGATCCTCCAGCTTCTGCACTAATCTCTTGTGAGGAACTGTGTCAAAGGCCTTCCTGCAGTCCAGGAAAATGCAATCAACCCACCCCTCTCTCTCGTGTTTTCCTTCTGTTACCTTGTCATAAAACTACAGAAGGTTTGTGACACAGGATGTGTGTGTGTGTGTGTGTGTGTGTGTGTGTGTGTACTCACCTAATTGTACTCACCTAATTGTGGTTGCAGGGGTCGATACTCAGCTCGTGATCCCGCCTATTCACTGATCGCTACTAGGTCCTCTCTCTTTCTGCTTCCTGAGCTTTGTCATACCTCTTCTTAAAGCTATGTATGGTTCCTGCCTCCACTACAACATTTGCTAGACTATTCCACTTCCTGACGATTCTGTGACTGAAAAAGTACTTCCTAACATCCCTGTAACTCATCTGAGTCTTCAGCTTCCAATTGTGACCCCTTGTTTCTGTGTCCCCTCTCTGGAACATCCTGTCTCTGTCCACCTTGTCTATTCGATGCAGTATTTTGTATGTCGTTGTCATGTCTCCCCTGACCCTCCTGTCATCCAGTATCGTCAGTCCGATTTCCCTCAACCTTTCTTCGTGTGTGTGTGTGTGTGTGCGCGCGCTTTCCTATTTGTACTCACCTATTTATGGTTGCAGGGGTCGATTCATATCTCCTGGCCTCGCCTTTTCAATGATCGCTACTAGGTCCTCTCTCTCCCTGCTCCATGTGCTTTATCGAATCTCGTCAAAAAACTATGTATTTTTCGTGCCTCCAGCACGTCACTTTCCACGTCACTGTCCCTCCAACCCTTCCTAGGCCGACCCTTACCCCACCTTCCCTCCACTACAGATTTATACACTCTCGAAGTCATTCTGTTTTGTTCCAACCTCTCTACATGTCTGAACCACCTCAACAACCCCTCCTCAGCCCTCTGGATAATAGTTTTGGTACTCCCAGACCTTCTCCTAACTTCCAAACTAAGAATTATCTGCATTATATTCACACCACACATTGCACTCAGACATAACAGCTCCAGTGCCTCCAGCCTTCTTCTAGTTGCAACATTCATCACCCATGCTTCACACCCATATAAGAGCGTTGGTAAAACTATACTCTCATACATTCCCCTATTTGCTTTCATCAATTCTATGATTCACCTCATCCTTCATAGACCCATCTGCTGACACGTCCACTCCTAAATATCTGAATACATTCACCTCCTCCATACTTTCTCCCTCCAATCTGATATCCAATCTTTCGTCACTTAAGCTTTTGTTATTTTGTTATCCTCATCAACTTACTCTTTCCTATATTCACTTTTAATTTTCTTCTTTTACATACCCTACCAAATTCATCCACCAACCTCTGCAGCTTCTCTTCAGAATCTCCCAAAAGCACAGTGTCATCAGCAAAGAGCAACTGTGACAACTCCCACTTTGTGTTTGATTCTTTATCTTTTAACTCCACACCTTTTGCCAAGACCCTCGCATTCACTTCTCTCACAACCCCGTCTATAAATTGAGCAACCACGGTGACATCACACATCCTTGTCTAAGGCCTACTTTTACTTGGAAATAATCTCCCTCTCTCCTACGTACTCTAACCTGAGCCTCACTATCCTTATAAAAACTCTTCACTGCTTTCAGTAACCTACTTCCTATACCATATACCTGCAACATAAGCCACATTTCCTCCCTATCCACCCTGTCACATGCCTTTTCCAAATCCATAAATGCCACACAAACCTCTTTACCCTTATCTAAATACTGTTCACCTATATGTTTCACTGTAAACACTTGGTCCACACACCCCCTACCTTTCCTTAAGCCTCCTTGTTCATCTGCTATCCTATTATCCGTCTTACTCTTAATTCTTTCAATAATAACTCTACCATACCAGGTATACTCAACTGACTTATTCCCCTATAATTTTTACACTCTCTTTTATCTCCTTTGCCTTTATACAAAGGAACTATGCATGCTTTTTCCCAATCCCTAGGTACCTTACCCTCTTCCATACATTTATTAAATAATTGCACCAACCACTCCAAAACTATATCCCCACCTGCTTTTAACATTTCTATCTTTATCCCATCAATCCCAGCCCCCTCACCCCCTCTCATTCTACCCACTGCCTCACGAACTTCCCCCACACTCAGAACGGGCTCTTCCTCACTCCTATAAGATGTTATTCCTCCTTGCCGTATACACGAAATCACAGCTTCCTTATTTTCATCAACATTTAACAATATGTAAAGTAAAAGGACACAAGTGCTTTGACAGGAGCTTTGACAAAGCTCCTGGAGAGCGAAACGTTGCCACAATAAAATGTCACATTAGTTGCACTTGTGTCTTTTTACTTTACATATTGTCGGTAATTCTACCAACTTTATTACAACATTTAACAATTCCTCTAAATTTTCTCTCCATCTTCCCGATACCTCTAACTCTCCATTTAATAACTCTCCTCTCCTATTTTTAACTGTCAAATCCATTTGTTCCCAAAGCTTCCTCAACTTATTAATCTCACTCCAAAACTTTTTCTTCTTTTCAACAAAATTTGTTGATAACATCTCACTCACTCTCTCATTTGCTCTCTTTTTACATTGCTTCACCACTCTCTTAACCTCTCTTTTTCTCTCCATATACTCTTCCCTCCTTGCATCACTTCTACTTTGTAAAATTCTCTCATACGCTAACTTTTTCTCCCTTACTTCTGTCTTTACATCATCATTCTACCAATCTCTCTTCGTCCCTCCCGCACCCACTCTCCTGTAACCACAAACTTTTGCGGAACACTCGAACACTACATTCTGAAACCTACCCCATACATCTTTGACCCCATTGCGTATACTCTCACTAGCCCATCTATCCTCCAATAGTTGTTTATATCTTACTCTAACTTATATCTTAACCTAACGTCCTTCAAGAGTGCAAAGCATTGAACTAGCTTCAGTGTCTCACTCATATGACCAGTGGGTCATAACCCTTCTCCTTGGATAGTTGCTGTT
Source organism: Cherax quadricarinatus (assembly GCF_038502225.1). NCBI lineage: Eukaryota > Metazoa > Arthropoda > Malacostraca > Decapoda > Parastacidae > Cherax > Cherax quadricarinatus. The sequence goes on from NC_091328.1 coordinate 25,648,753, forward strand.
TACGAACCATAAGACACAAAAATCATCAGCTTATTCTGGTTTGACAAGCTCATTTAGCTGCCTTGAATGTATCAGTGAGAATACAACTGTTGTATACAGAATGTAACATAATTTAGGAAGTACAATTTATTTTGTATATCTTTACCCATTAATTCATTGAACAGATTACTAAAACAATATTTTTTTCGAATGTCGCTGACAAACTGCGCCAACAATTTCATATTCAGTGCAAGGCTTCAGATACGTTATACCCTACAGAAAGCAATAATGAAAATACCATATCCATTGGAGCCTGTTGATCATTTCCGAGTGATTTATTTGTGCATATAAAAATCAGTTATAGTACGGTATCTACATGAATCACAGCCTAGTATGTTGTGTTGTATTTTGTCTCTCAGTACAGTGTTGATTGATTTTAACGTATCCCTGTATCTTGTATGTACATTTTATGATCAAGTATTATTTAATATTTGTGTAGTTCACAACAAAATATTTTTATTGCTGGCTATTTATTATGTTTGTGTGTTTGGCAGTTGTAGATATCATGGTATTTGTTTACCGGTACTATAAATTAAATTTTCGTTTGTAAGAGTCGTGTGATCACAGCAGCTTAGGAAGTTTCATGTTACATTGAATTCATATTTCCTTTGCTTTTGTCGACTCAAACTCAGATTTCGAACAACTTGGAAATAAAAAACGTATAAGCTAGGAATCACTAGGGCAGAAATTATCACTTGTAGCGTAGCACGGAAACACTATCCATGCACCACCATGAAAATTCAGTGAGCTAGTGTGCTTGTCTGCATAAACAGTTAAAATAGTATTAAAGAGGCGGTAAGTAGGTACCTGGGTGTTGCCCGCCTGTTGTGGGTCGCATCCTGGGGTGGGTGTGGTCGTATACTTCAGACAGGGCTGGGCTTTGAAATGAGTTGAGACAGAATAATAGATCTTAGCCTTTAAATTAATCTACTTAAAAAAAAGTATTGGTGAACATTTTCGATACAATTTTACATTGTTACCTATTGAACTGATGAGCAGTTGTGGGATTTTTTCATAATTAATACATTAAATTTGTAGGTAGAAGAATATAGAGAGTTACAATTAATAAACCGAAAAATCACCAATTAAAAAAAGAATGAAAAACCTTTATTCTGGCCTGATGTAAAGGCGTCCACAATTTTACCTGGAGGCAGTGTATACCTAGATGCAGGATATACCTGGAGGCAGGATATACCGGGTGTCAGGATATACCTGGAAGCAGGGTATATCTGGAGGCAGCATATACCTGGAGACAGGATATGCCTAGTGACAGGATATACCTTGAAAAAGGATATACCCGGATGCAGTATATACCTGGAAGCATGATATGCCTGGAGGCAGGATATACCCGGATGCAGTATATACCTGAACGCATGCTATAACTGGAGGCAGGATATACATGGAGGCGGGAAATACCGGGAGGCAGGATATACCTGGATTCAGAATATACCGGGAGGCAGGATATACATGGAGGCATGATATACCTGGAG
>NC_091328.1:25655281-25845281 GCF_038502225.1 Cherax quadricarinatus
GATGTAGTGGAGGCAGGATCCATACATAGCTTTAAGCAGAGGTATGATAAAGCTCACGGCTCAGGGAGAGTGACCTAGTAGCGATCAGTGAAGAGGCGGGGCCAGGAGCTCGGACTCGACCCCCGCAACCTCAACTAGGTGAGTACAGGATTTCACACTTTCCTGTGAACTGACCATCTAAACCTCACTCCTTCTCTCTCTCTCTCCCTCTCTCACTACCTGTCTCCCTCTCTACCTATCTCTCTCTACTTATCTCACTCTTTACCTATCTCTCTCTCTCTACCTATCACTCTCTACCTATCTCTCTCTCTCCCCTTTCCCATCTCTCCCTCTCCCATCTCTCCCCTCTAACATCTCTTCTCTCTTACACCTCTCCCCCTCTAACATCTCTCCCCTCTCTTTATCTCTCCCCTCTCCCTTTTCCCATCTCTCCCCTCTCTTTATCTCTCCCCTCTCCCTTTTCCCATCTCTCTCCCTTCCTCCCCTCTCTCTACCCTCTCTCTCTTCCATCTCCCCCCTCTTTCCCCCTTCTCCCCCTCTGTTCCCCCCTCTCTCTCCCCCCCTCTCTCTCTCTCCCCTCTCTCTTCCTCTCTCTTTGGCCTCTCTCTCTCTCTCTCTCACTCACTCTCTCTCTCTTTTTTTTTTTTTTTTTTTTTAACACAGGGTTTGACAAGGTTAAGGATCCCTAGCTTTATTGACAGCTATTTACAGGTTAAGGATTCCTAACTTTATTGGCAAGCTACGAGCTGTTACCTTCATCAGCTCATTTGAAAGCATTTTTATTGTTATGAGACATACAAGTAGGGAACAGGATGAAGTTGGAGCCATCTGTGGGCCAGCATTTTCATTTGATCAACTGATGTTATCTCGTTGACATCATTATGCTGTACGAATGTGTTCTATACTCGAGTCATCCTGGGTATGTATGATCTCAGATGGAGTGATGTTCTGGAGAAGGGTACAGCCAGAGTGAAGTTGCTGCTTTCTGCCCGTCTTGTGGCATAAAAGCTTGTTTCACGCTGTCCTCGAAGTGGATCCAAGTGTGGTATTTTGACAATATTGGCCTTGTACATAACAGTAAGGCCACCCACATCCCTCCTATGTTGAAGGCTCTGCTGAAATGACAGATCTATCCAGGATGGGTCCAGGCAAGAGATGAGACGTCTTGCTCTGTTCTCTACTCTGTCAAGCAGTCGCAGATGAGAGGGGGGCAGGCAAACCAAGAAAGTGGAGCATACTCAAGGTGTGAGCGTACTTGTGCCTCGTACAGGATCTTGCAACCCCTACTGTCAAGCAGATGCGAGATACGGCGAAGTGCTGTAAGCTTCCTGGCTGCCTTGTTTGCAAGATTTACAACATGGTTCTTCATGGTTAGTTTGGAGTCAAATTTCACCCCAAGGATATCAACTTCTTCTCCAGGTGCCAACATCGTCCCATTCATCCTTACTACTGCACCAGCATTACCATCATGGTGCCTAGAGACGATCATCATTTGCGTTTTCTCAGGTGCAAATGTTACTTGCCATCTATTTCCCCAAGCTGATATAGCTCTCAGCTGGTGATTGATGTAGCTTAGAGCACCTGGCATTTCTTCTCTTGGATAAGTGAATGTCAGTGTACAGTCGTCTGCATATGCATGTGATTCTGGGATGAGATGAAGAAGGTCGTTGAAGTAGACATTCCATAACAGTGGACCCAGCACACTTCCTTGTGGAACGCTTGCCCCAATAGGATGCCTTGCTGATTCCGTTCCATTGAGGACTACACTTAGAGATCTACCATGAAGGTAATCACTGAGGAGACATAGCGTAGAGCCTGCAATTCCCAGTGCTTGAAGTTTTGCTAAGAGGCCCTGGTGCCACACCCGGTCGAAAGCGCCAGCAATGTCCAGTGCTACCACACAGCTGACTTTGGATTCATCCAGTGACTGGTGCCACTTAGTGGAGAGGTTTAACAACAGATCAGCAGCAGAGTAACCTTTCCTGAAGCCATATTGACGATCACAAAGTAGTGAGTGGTAGTCAAAAAACTCTGTCATTTGTCTTGAGATTATTGTCTCAAGGATCTTACCAGTGATTGACAGGAGTGACACTGGTCTGTAGTTGCTGATTTCTGCTCTGCTCTTCTTTTTGTGAACAGGGACTACATTTGCCTCTTTCCATGGAGAGGGCCATTTGCACTGTACTAGGCAGTGCTGAAAGATGCGAGTTAGAGGTGCTGCTAGCTGGTCTGCACATCTTCTCAACAATCTTGGGCTCAACTTGTCTGGGCCCACAGCCTTTTCTTGGTCAAGTGATTTAAGAAGGAAATGCACCTCCTCCTGCCTTATTGTCACCACTGACAGTTTTGACACAGTTCTTGCAGCTAGCCAAGGAGGGTCCCTTGCTGGATCAGGAACTTGCATTTTGGTAGCAAAGTGTTCAGCAAAGAGGTCCGCCTTCTCTTGACTACTAGTAGAGGTGGTCCCATCCTGTCGATTTAGAGGTGGAATAAGTTCATCAGGCAGATAACCTTGTCTGTCCTTGACCAGGGACCACCAGGTTTTGGAGCCTACCCTACCTGATGCTAACTTTCTTTTAGTGTTCACCTCCCATTTAGCAATGGCCCACTTTTGAACATCACCCATATGCCTACAGGCTTGCATGTGCAAGTTCCTGTTATAGGTGGTAGGATGTCTCTTATACCTTCGCCATGCTTTGTACTTAGCAGTAGCAGCCTCTCTACAACGAAAGCCAAACCAAGGCTGATCTGTAGGCTTTGTCACATATTGCCGGTAAGGAATGTGTTCTTGTTGCAGATTAAGGATGTGTCCAGTGAAGGCTATCACTTGGTTGTCAACATCCCCCTGGAGAAGAGCATTCCAGTCGGTGGTGGCGAGCTCAGAGCAAAGGGCTGGCCAATTAGCTCTTTCCCATAGCCAGGTTGTGCGTGTGGACTCCTCACCTCGTTCTGTTGGGATCTTCTACCTTTCCCTTCTCTCTCTCTCTCCCTCTCTCTCTCACTCTCTCTCCCCCTCTCTCTCTCACTCTCTCTCTCCCCCTTTTTCCTTCTCACTCTTCTCCTCTCTCTCTCCTACCTTTCCCTTCTCTCTCTCTCTCTCTCTCTCTCTCTCTCTCTCTCTCTTCCCCATTTTCCCTTCTCACTCTCCCCCTCTCCTACCCTTCCCTTCTCTCTCTCTCTCCCTCTCTCTCTCTCACTCTCTCTCTCTCTCCCCCTTTTTCCTTCTCACTCTCCCCCTCTCTCTCTCTCCTTCTACCTTCCCTTCTCTCTCTTTTTTTTTCTCTCTCTCTCACTCACTCTCCCTCAAAAAAAAAAAAAATGGTGGGGACTCACAGGAACCAGGGATTAGACGAGAATGGTTCTGGTAGGGAGGAGTGGATGGAGGAGCAGTGGAAAAGGATGGAACAAGAATGGGAGAGAAAATTAGGAGAGCTTTCTGAAATAATGGAGAAAGAGCTCTCTGGGAAATTGGAAAAGAGGTTGGAGAAGGAGAAGAAGAATTGGGAGGCACAAGTCGAAACTGAAGTAGCCAGGATAAGGGTCCTAGAAGTTGAGATAAACAGGCTGAAGCGAGTTACAGGGGCAGTGACCAGAGAAGACACAGCATATGAAGCTGAGAGGCCAAACAGGAAGGAAGGAGATATGAATTATACTAAGGTCATATCAGCCTGCCAAGAAGGGCCAAGGAGTGAAAGGGAAGAACAGTTGGATGCTGATGGAGAGGGTGATAGGTCGAATGCTGAGGCACAACCACGCTACCAAGAGCCACTGGAAAAATCAAGGGAGAAAATGACCACATACAGACAGAATCCAGAGTCACAGAGGGAAAGGCAATGGGAGGAGGAAAGGGCAAAATCAGTGTTTATCCATGGGCTTCAGGAGAGAGAGGAAAGGACACACACTGAAATGAGGCAGGAAGAAAGAAAGGAGATTGAGAAAATCATCACGGAAATAGGTGAAGAATACATGGACGAGATTGTAAATTTTCAGAGAATAGGGGGGTACTTGAAGGGGAGAAACCGACAGATCAAGCTGATTCTCAGGACAGAAACAGTGCAGAACAGGATCCTCCAAGAGAAACCACGGTTGAAATACTCGGAAGAGTACAAGAGGGTGCTCCTAGACAGAGACAGAACACAAACAGAATGACAGCAGCTGAGGGAGAGGACAAAAAAGTGAAAGGAGCTAGGAAAGAAGACAAGGATGGAACCAGCAGAGGTCAGTCAGAGCAGAACAGAGCAGCAAGGGCAAGCACAGACACAACTATCCTCAGAACCCCACAACCTACCACACCATCCCAACACACACTACAATCCATACCCACAGCTTCCACCCAACACCGAGCTATAGAATCCCACAGTATACTACCAGGTTTCCCACCCTCACAGGCCTCCCAAACCACAGTGTTTGAAAGGAAACTGAAGGTATGGTAAACAAACGCCGATGGAATAACAAATAAGTGGGAGGAGCGGCACGAAAGAGTGAAAGAGGCATCACCGGACATCATAGCTCTCACAGAAACCAAGCTTACAGGTATGATAACAGATGCCATCTTTCCAACGGGATACCAGATCCTGAGGAAAGACAAATGGAACAGGGGGGTGGAGGAGTGGCACTGCTGATCAAAAACCGATGGAATTTTGATGAGCTGGAGAGAGGAGACAGCAGAGAAGAAAGTGATTACATAGTGGGAACGCTTCACTCTGGAGGTCCCAGAGTGGTAATTGCAGTGATGTATAACCCACCACAGAACAGCAGGAGGCCAAGGCAAGAGTACGACGAGAGCAATAGAGCGATGGTTGACACAGTGGCTACAGTGGCCAGAAGAGCTCAAGCATGCAGGGCAAAGCTCCTGATCATGGGTGACTTTAACCACAAGGAGATCGATTGGGAGAACTTTGAGCCAAAAGGGTTCAGTGGGACAGAGAACTGGCAGGGACGCCAGTTAATGAGATGATGGAATATGTAGCATCAATATGCAAGGAGGCTGAGGTGAGGTTTGTACCCAAGTGTAACAGGAATAATGAAAAAGCCAGGATGAGCCCATGGTTCACCCAAAGGTGCAGGGAGGCAAAAACCAAGTGTGCTACGGAATGGAAGAAATATAGAAGGCAAAGGACCCAGGAGAATAAGGAGAGCAGTCGTAGAGCCAGAAACGAATATGCACAGATAAGAAGGGAGGCCCAACGACAATATGAAAACGACATAGCAGTGAAAGCCAAATCTGACCCGAAACTCTTATACAAGCACATCAGGAGGAAAAACAACAGTCCAGGACCAGGTAATCAGGCTAAGGAAGGAAGGAGGAGAGACAACAAGAAATGACCGTGAAGTATGTGAGGAACTCAACAAGAGATTCAAAGAAGTGTTCACAGAGGAGACAGAAGGGGCTCCAGAAAGACAGAGAGGTGGTGCACACCACCAAGTGCTGGACACAGTGCACACAACCGAGGAAGAAGTGAAGAGGCTTCTGAGTGAGCTAGATACCTCAAAGGCAATGGGGCCAGATAACATCTCCCCGTGGGTCCTGAGAGAGGGAGCAGAGGCGCTATATGTATCCCTAACAACTATATTCAAACATCTATCGAAACAGGGAGATTGCCTGAGGCATGGAAGACAGCAAATGTAGTCCCAATCTTTAAAAAAGGAGACAGACATGAAGCACTAAACTACAGACCAGTGTCACTGACATGTATAGTATGCAAAATCATGGAGAAGATTATCAGGAGAAGAGTGGTGGAACACCTAGAAAGGAATGATCTCATCAACAGCAGCCAACATGGTTTCAGGGACGGGAAATCCTGTGTCACAAACCTACTGGAGTTCTATGACATGGTGACAGCAGTAAGATAAGAGAGAGAGGGGTGGGTGGATTGCATATTCTTGGACTGCAAGAAGGCGTTTGACACAGTTCCACACAAGAGATTAGTGCAAAAACTGGAGGACCAAGCAGGGATAACAGGGAAGGCACGATAATGGATCAGGGAATACTTGTCAGGAAGACAGCAGCGTGTCATGGTACGTGGCGAGGTGTCAGAGTGGGCACCTGTGACCAGCGGGGTCCCACAGGGGTCAGTCCTAGGACCAGTGCTGATTCTGGTATTTGTGAACGACATGACGGAAGGAATAAACTCCGAGGTGTCATTGTTTGCAGATGACGTGAAATGATGAGAAGAATTCACTCGATCAAAGACTAGGCAGAACTACAAAGGGATCTGGACAGGCTGCAGACCTGGTGCAGCAATTGGCTCCTGAAGTTCAATCCCACCAAGTGCAAAGTCATGAAGATTGGGGAAGGGCAAAGAAGACCGAAGACGGAGTACAGTCTAATGGCCAGAGACTACAAACCTCACTCAAGGAAAACGATCTTGGGGTGAGTATAACACCAGGCACATCTCCTGAAGCGCACATCAACCAAATAACGGCTGCTGCATATGGGCGCCTAGCAAACCTCAGAATAGCATTCCGACATCTTAATAATGAATCGTTCAGGACCCTGTACACCGTGTACGTTAGGCCCATATTGGAGTATGCGGCACCAGTTTGGAACCCACACCTAGCCAAGCACGTAAAGAAACTAGAGAAAGTGCAAAGGTTTGCAACAAGACTAGTCCCAGAGCTAAGAGGTATGTCCTACGAGGAGAGGTTAAGGGAAATCAACCTGACGACATTGGAGGACAGGAGAGATAGGGGGGACATGATAACGACATACAAAATACTGAGAGGAATTGACAAGGTGGACAAAGACAGGATGTTCCAGAGATTGGACACAGTAACAAGGGGACACAGTTGAAAGTTGAAGACACAGATGAATCACAGGGATGTTAGGAAGTATTTCTTCAGCCACAGAGTAGTCAGGAAGTGGAATAGTTTAGGAAGCTATGTAGTGGAGGCAGGATCCATACATAGCTTTAAGTAAAGGTATGATAAAGCTCACGGTTCAGGGAGAGTGACCTAGTAGCGACCAGTGAAGAGGCGGGGCCAGGAGCTCGGACTCGACCCCTGCAACCTCAACTAGGTGAGTACAACTAGGTGAGTACACACACATACACACACACACGCTGCGCGCATTAGAGAAGCTATCTGCAGAGAGCAAGAAGTGGGAATCACATGCTGCAGCAGCTGAGCCAATGATACAGAGACTGGAGAAAGAAATGGATGTGCTGAAGCAGGATATAATGAGGTTCGAAAGGAGCAAGGTAACTGAAATGGGAACATCAGCAAGCAACGAGTGGACTGAAGGGGGGGGAAGGAGCTAAGAAGTATTTTGCAGAAGCAATATCAGGTCATCAGGGTGTCCGAGAGATGATAAGGGGAAACAACAAAGGGGATGCTTAAATCAAATCTGGAGATATGGTGGGAAAAGAAATGGGAAGACGAGAGGGAGAGGTTACCTGGAGGTTACCTGGAGGTTATTCCGGGGATCAATAATTATTCATATTTTAGGAGGCTAAAGGGAAGACCTATGATAAAAGAAAGCACCGGGAGGAAAAGAGATTAATAGCATCATTGTAATAACAGGAGAGAAGGACATGTCTCAGGTAGAAAATTTTCACAGATTTGGGGGTATTCGATGGAAAAAAGATCGACCAATCAAATTGACATTCAAGATGGAAGTGGTATGGAACAGGATACTACAGCAGAAGCCACTGTTAAAGGACTCTCAAGAATATCAACAAGTGTATCTCATTCGAGATAGAACACACAAAGAAAGGGAATAACTGAGAGTGAGAGCAAGACGAAACCAGTGGAAGGAAAAAGAGACAGAACAGGTAATGACAAACAGGAAAGCTCAGCATTTGGAGGAACATCAAACATAAATGGTTACAGAATTCCCTCAACCCTTGTCACCCCATATCAACCAAACCCAATAACGGGAAACAAACCACACATAATAGCCCTCACCCCTCTAATTACTAATTTCACAATCACAGCAGCCTCCCATAATATTTCGCCATGACTCCTTCCTCCCCAGCCTGCACTTTCCTCTTCCATCTCCCAAAATACAGTAATGGAGAGGAAGCTTAAGGTATGGTACACCAATGCAGATGGAATAAGAGCATAAAAACATAGGAAAGAAGAAACACTGTAGCAGGCTTATTGGCCCATGTATGGCAGGTCCATGTCAGCCCCCGGCTTAGACCAATGGCCCACCCAGTCAGGTCACCTCCATTTAAGGAAGGAGCACGGCTTCTGACTCAGTAGCACCAGCTAGTCAGGTCCAACTCACACCCACCCACACCCACTCATGTATTTATCTAATCTATTTTTAAAACTACACAACGTCTTAGCTTCTAAAGGTACTCGGGAGTTTGTTCCACTCATCCACAACTCTATTACTAAACCAGTGCTTTACTATATCCTTCCTGAATCTGATTTTTTCCAGCTTAAAACCATTGCTGTGAGTCTTGTCTAGGCTAGATATATTTAGCACGCTATTTACATCCCCTTTATTTATTCCTGTTTTTCATTTATACACCTCAACCATATCCCCCCTAATTCTACGTTTTTCTAGAGAGTGCAGATTCAGGGCCCTCAGTCTTTCCTCATAGGGAAGATTTCTGATAAATGGGATCAACTTTGTCACCCTCCTCTGTACGTTTTCCAGTGCATTTATATCCATTCTGTAATATGGTGACCAGAAGTGTGCAGCATAATCTAAATGAGGCCTAACCAAGGATATATAGATTTGAAGAGCAACCTGAGAATTTTTATTATTCATTCTTCTTGATATGAAGCCAAGGATTCTGTTAGCTTTATTGCGAACGCTTATGCACTGTTGTCTTTCAGGTTACTGCTTACTAAAACTCCTAAATCCTTTTTGCAATCAGTAATATTAATATCTACACTATTCAGTTTATATGTCGCATGGTTATTTTCCTTTCTAACATTTAAACTTCGCATTTGTCTATATTAAACTGCATATGCCACCTCTCTGACCATTGCAACAGTCTATTCAAATCATCCTGGAGTTCTCTAATGTTCTCATTAGAATGAATTGGACGGCCTATTTTGGTGTCATCAGCAAATTTGCTTATGTCGCTATTTATTCCCTCATCTATGTCGTTTATGTAAATTGTGAACAACAAAGGGCCCAACACTGGCCCCTGTGGAACACCGCTTGTCATGTGCCCCCATTCTGATTTCTCCCTATTTGTGCAAACTCTCTGCTGCCCTATTCCGTGTGCCTTAAGTTTCCTTAATAGCCTCTGATGTGGAACTCTGTCGAAAGCCTTGGAAATAAATGGTATAAAATACCGACACAATGGAAATATAAACACTAAAGTAGTATAATGTAATCCTTTATTGACAACGTTTCGCCCACACAGTGAGCTTTATCAAGTCACAAACAGATCTAACTGGGTGAAACATACGTCAGTATATATAGGATGAGAATGCTGGGTCAGGTGGAGAAAGCTGCATGTGACAATCTTCCGAGTAGAGTGATAGAGTCTAAAAACTTGGGTAGCTTTTAAAAGAGATTGGATAAGTATATGAGTAGACCTTCTGCAATGTTCCTCGATTCTTATGTTCTTATGTGGGATAGCGATGAAGAAGTTTCCTGGCGAGGAGCTCAGCTATGTTATAGAAGCCGTTGTTCTGGTTGAAGTTGTTGGATATACAGATAAGCTATGATTCCAGGATTCTTCGGTATTGAGTATTGTCATCTCTGACGATAAATCTTGCGTGAATGTAGTTGATTAAATGGTTGTGTGAATTTCGGTGTTGAACACAGGCATTCCTTGGATCGTCAGATCTGCCTGAGTACTGGTGTTCTGATATACGTGTTTGGAGGTCTCTGAATGTTTCGCCGACGTATAATTTGCTGCAGTCATTACAAGGGATTGTGTATACCTCTGCAGAGGATTGAAACTTGTCCTGTCTATTACTTGTAATTTCCTTGATGGTTGTGAATGTGGAAGTAGATACTTGGAATGAGGTTTTGGAGAAGATGATGAAAACGTGTTTGGTAATGGAGTTGGTGGGGAGGACTGTGTATCTTTCCTCGGCAGTGTCTTCTCTGGGTGTGTTAAAGATGTTTAATGCCCGTCTTCTGCAATCTCTAATGAAGTCACAGTGCAGAAGATCGTGTTGGTTGGTAGGTTCCCGATAGACTTTAAAACGAAGTTCATGGTCAGCTTTGCAGAGAAGAACATCGAGGAAAGGAAGAGGTTGTCGACTTCATCTTCTAGTGTGAAATGGATAGAGGGCTCGACCTGGTTGAGATTGTGTTGGAGAGCGTGAACTTTGAATCGTCTGGGAGTTATGACGAGAATGTCTTCAACATAACGGAACCAGGTGACAGAAGAGGGAATAACAGTGGAGAAACGCTTGGCTTCCAGATGTCCAATGTATAGGTTCGCCAGGACGGCACTAAGTGGCGAACCCATGGGTAGTCCGAAAGTCTGCTGAAAGAGGTGATTTTCGAAAGAGAAAGGAAGATCAAGACAATAATCAATTTTTCTGCATAAGAGATCGATGACTTGTGTAGTAGGTAATTTGATGAATAGGGAAGTTACGTCCAGGCTAGAGAGTTTCTTGTTCCTGATGTTGATGTTGCGAATGCGATTGAGAAGATCACTCGAGTGTTTTAGATGTGCTGGACTGATTGTGCATAAGAGTTTAGAGAGGTGTTTAGCGAGAATCCCTGAGAGTTGGCGAGGAGCACTGCGTATTCCCGAGGATATGAGCCTCAATGGGATACCTGGCTTGTGAGTTTTTGGCAGGACGTACACTCTGACAGGCCTGGGGTTGCTGGGTATGGTGTGCAGAAGTTTCTTCCCTCGTTCTGAGTCCCTCAGAATACGGCGAGTCCTGTGAAGAAATGTTTTCGTACGGTTTGATGTGAGAGGTTTGTAGGTATCTGGGTCATTAAGCATATTGACCATTTTGTTCCTGTAATCGTCAGTGTTCATAATTACGACACCACCTCCTTTATCAGATGTGGTAACCCTGATGGTCGTGTCATCTGCTAAAGTTTTAAGTGCAATGATGTAGCGTCGAGGTATGACTGTAGAGCTGTGTGTTGAGATGGCTGCTGAGATGATTCCTTGAAGACAGCTTTCTAGGAAATCGGAGTCATTGTGTCTGTAATTTTTAGCGATGAAATTGAGGTCTTGTTTCTGTTTCTGAATTCCTGTTGCAAATTTGAGGCCTAAGCTGAGGGCTTCAGTTTCTGTGGTTGACAGTGGACAAGAATAAAGATTCTGAATAATTTCAGGTCTTCCTAAACTTTTCCACTGACTATTATCGCAGAGAGTTTGGAGTTTCCTGGGATAGCGATGAAGAACCTTCTTCATCGCTATCCCACATAAGAACATAAGAATCGAGGAACACTGCAGAAGATCCACTCATATACTTATCCAATCTCTTTTAAAAGCTACCCAAGTTTTAACTTCTTCACTCTAGTCCGAAGATTGTCACATGCAGCTTTCTCCACCTGACCTAGGTAGATCTGTTTGTGACTTGATAAAGCCCACTGCGTGGGCGAAACGTTGTCAATAAAGGATCACATTATACAGCTTAAGTGTTTATATTTTCCTCGAAAGCCTTACTGAAGCCCATATACACAACATCATATTCAATACCATGATCTACCTCCTCAAATACCTTAGTGAAAAAAAGTAAAACCGTGTTGAGTTTCATTAACTAATTTATGCCTTTCAAGATGGCTATGAATTGCCTCAGCAATTACTGATTCCATAAATTTTCCCACTATAGAGGTAAGGCTTACTGGTCAATAGTTCGAAGCTAAGGGCAAGTGTTGCAAGAGCGAATCACTGATGCATCACCTGACATCATAGCACTAACAGAGACAAAACTTACAGGGATGATAACAGATGCAATCTTTCCACCTGGATATCAGATCCTGAAGAAAGACAGAGAGAACAGAGGAGGGTGGGGGGGAGTAGCACTGCTCATCTAAAGCCATTGGAGTTTTGAGGAAATGGGAAGAATGGACAGAAAGGAAACAGACATCTTCACTGTAGGAACACTTCAGACTGGGGGTCGAAATTTGATGATAGCAGAGATGTATAACACACCACTGAACAGTAGGAGGCCAAGACAAGAATATGATGAGCACAATAAGGCAATGGTGGATGCACTAGCTGAAGTGGCCAGGAGGGCTCATATGGGTAGGACAAATTTATTCATAAAGGAGGATTTCAGTCATAAAGAATTTGGCTGGGAAAACCTAGAGCCACGTGGGGAACCAGAAACGTGGAGGGCTAAGATGTTGGAGACTGTATTGGAGAACTTTATGCACCAACATGCTAGGGATACAACCGAAGAGAGAGGTGAGGATGTTGCAGCAAGGCTGGACCTCAGATTCACCTTGAATAGTTCATATATAGTGGATATCACACACGGAAAGCCCCTTGGTGCTAGTGATCATGACGTCCTGAATTTTGAATACCATGTAAAGTTAACAGTGGAGAATGCAGCAGCACAAGAAGAAAAAGAGAAGCCGAACTTCAAAAAAGGGGACTACATAGGCATGAAAAGTTTTCTGCATGAAGTGCAGTGGTAAAGAGAACTTGAGGAAAAGAGAGTAAATGAAATGATGGAACTAGTGACCACTAAGTGCAGGGAGTCAGAGGAGAGGTTCATTCCGAAGGGTAACAGAGAAAATGTTAGGACCATGGTTTAACTGGAAGTGTAAAGAGGCCAAAGCCAAGTGTGCTAGAGCATGGAAAAGGTATAGAAGACAAAGGATTCAAGAAAACAAGGAGTTGAGCAGAAGAACCAGAAATGAATATGCAGGGATAAGGAGAGAGGCTCAGAGGCAATACGAGAACGATAAAGTATCAAAAGCCAAATTTGAGCCAGTCACATTAGGAGAAAAACAACAGTCAAGGACCAAGTAATCAGGCTGAGGAAAAAAGGAGGGGAGATCACGAAGTGTGACCAGGAAGTATGTGATGAACTTAACACATGACTTAGAAAAGTATTCACAATAGAGACAGGAATGGTTCCAGCAAACTGAGGAGGTAGGGTGCACCAGCAGGTGCTGGAAACAATACACATAACCAAGGGAGAGGTTATGTGCATTTGAGGTTTGCAGTCTTAGGCCACCTAGCCTATACTCTGCCTGTGGTCTTCTTTCCCCTTCCCCGATTTCATTACTTTGCATTTGGCGGGGTTAAATTTGAGGAGCCAGTTGCAGGACCAATTTAATTCTCCTCATTAGCTTCACATCATCTGTAAACAGGGACACTACTGAGTCTATCCCTTCTGTTATGTCATTCACATATGCCAAAAATAGCACCGGTCCTAGGACTGACTCGTGTGGAACCCCGCTTGTCACAGGTAACCACTCTGGCACCTCGTCACGTACCATGACTCGTTGTTGGCTCCCTGTCAGGTGTTCTCTGATGAATTGTTTTGCCCGTCCTGTTATGTGAACCTGATCCTCCAGCTTTTGTACTAATCTCATGTGAGGAACTGAGTCGAAGGCCTTCTTGCAGCCCAGGAAAATGCAATCTACCAACCCCTCTTACTCGTGTCATACTTCCGTTTTCGTGTCATAAAACTCCAGTAGGTTTGTGACATAGATTTTCCTTCCCTGAATCCATGTTGGTTGTCGTTTATAAGCGTACTCCACCACTCTCCTGATAATATTCTCCATGACTTTGCATACTATACACGTCAGTGACACTGGTCTGTAGTTTAGTGTCTCGTGTCTGCCTCCTTTCTTAATTAAAAATGGGACTATATTTGCTGTCTTCCATACATCAGGTAGTTGCCCAGTTCTAATGGATGTGTTGAAAATTGTTGCTAGTGGCACACACAGCATCTCTGCTCCCTCTTTAAGGACCCACTGAGACATATTATCTGGTCCCACTGCCCTTGAGGTATCAAGTCCACTTAGCAGCTTCTTCACCTCCTCCTCGGTTGTATATTTCATCCAGCAGGTGTTGGAATATCCCTTATTGGTGTACCCCTCTATTCTGACTTCCCAGAGTCCTTTCTGTCTCAACTGTAAATACTTCCTTAAATCTCATATTGAGCTCCTCACTTACCTCTTGGTCGTTTCTTGTGGCTCCCCACGTTCTTTCCTCAGCCTGATTACCTGGTCCTTAACTGTTGTCTTCCTCCTGATGTGGCTATATAACAGGTCCAGGACTGACTTTACTTTCGAGGCTTTGTGGTTTTCGTACTGTGGATGGGCTTCCCTCCTTATCTGTGCATGCTCCTATCTGGCTCTCCAACTAATGTCTTTACTTTCCTGGGTCCTTTCTCTTCTGTACTTTTTCCATCTTCTAGTGCACTTAGTTTTTCCATCCCTACACCTTTGGGTAAACCAAGGGTCTTCCCATTATTTTAGTTGCACTTGGGAACAAATCTTTCCTCCTTGCATTTTGTTGCCACGTAGTCCATCATATCGTTCACTGATATTCCACCAATTCTCTTTCCCACTGAACCTCCTGCAGGATGTTCCTCATGCCCTGTAGTCCCCCATTTTTGTAGTTTGGCTTTCCCATCCTACTCCTGCTACCCTCTCCACTTGTAATTCTACTGTACATTCACATAAGAAATGGTTAAAAGTATAACCATAATTTTTAAAGGGGTGGACCGGTAAGCCAGCAGAAGGGCTCCGTCAGATGACCAAAAGCTCCAACGGCGAGTCATCATTTGACTAAGACCTGCGTCAGGAGACACTTGTCTTGTTTCCTGAAGAACCTTACCTAACCTAATCTAAACTACTATATATTCAAAGCTAAAAACCACGTGATCACTAGCTCTGAGGGGCATTTCGCCCGTGATGCTCTCGATGTCCGAGTTATTCAGGGTGAATACGAGGTCCAGTCTTGCTGGTTCATCTTCAGCTCTCTCTCTGGTAGGGTACCTCACATGTTGATGCATGAGGTTTTCCAGTATCACATCATTCATCATGGCTCTCCATGTTTCGTGTGACAGAAATCACACATAGCTAGTAACTTTGCTTTACCCGTGTGAGCTCTTCTGGCCACCTCAGCTAGTATATCCAGTTAGTGTATTTTTCTCTTGGCCTCCTGCAGTTCTGTAGCGTGTTGTACATTATTGCAATGACTACCTTATGTCCCCCAGACTGAACCGTACCTACTCTGTAGTCCCTTTCTCCCATTTCGTCCATTCCTTCCATTTCCTCAAATTCCCATTGGTTTTAATGAGCAGTGCAACTCCTCCCCCCCCCTTCTGTTTCCTCTATCTTTCCTGAAGATTTGATATCTAGGTGGGAAGATTGTATGTTATCATCACCGTGAGTTTCGTTTCTGTGAGTGCTATGATGTCTGGGTACGTCTCCTTAATTCTTTCGTGCTACTCCTCACATTTATTTGTTGTTCCATCCTCATTCGTAAACCAAACCTTCAACTTCACTTCTGAAACTGCTCATCTCTGTCTATGCCTCACTTTCCTACTTGCGTCTTTGTACCCTGTGTGTGTGTGTGTGTGTGTGTGTGTGTGTGTGTGTGTGTGTGTGTGTGTGTGTGTGTGTGTGTGTGTGTGTGTGTGTGTGTGTGTGTGTGTGTGTGTGTGTGTGTGTGTGTTTTATGGTGTCACTAGCCTGGTGTCCCTTGGTAAGGGGAGTGACCTTCTAATTATTAAATTGAATATGTTCGCGGTACACGATAACCCGTTGAGTTATTCAGCATGTAGAGAATGAGTAATATTCCTGTTTGATATAAGAAAGGGGAAAATTATTGTGTATCCACGGATTATATACCCATCACTAGCTTCAAAGCACTTCATCCCCCTCCCATTGATTTGAAAAACCTTTTAACTGTTAATTGGGAGTAGTTCTGTCGATCAAGGGACCATTATTGTAAAATTATATATTCTTGTTTAGTAAAGGATCCATCAGGCAGAGTTAAAGGACTTCCAGAATCTTGATGTAAAGTGTGTGTGTGTGTTTTTGTTTGTGTGTATGTGTGTGTGTCGAATCACCTATTTGTGGTTGCAGAGGGGTCGAGTCATAGCTCCTGGTCCCGCCTCTTCGCTTGTTGCTGCTAGGTCCACTCTCTCCCTGCTCCAAGAGCTTTATCATATCTCTTCTTTAAGCTATGTATGGATCCTGCCTCCACTACCACACTCTCCAGATTGTTCCAGATTGCTCTGTGGCTGAAGAAATTCTTCCTAACATCCTTGTTACTCATCTGAATCTTTAACTCCCAGTTGTGACCTCCCAGTTGCTGTGTCCCTAACCACCCTGTCAATTCCTCTCAGAACTATAAATATCGTTATCATGTACCCCTCTATCCCTCCTGTCCTCCAACGTCGTCAGGTAGGTTTCTCTTAACCTCTTCTTCTAGGACATACCTCTTAGCTCCGGTACCAATGTTGTTGAAAACCTTTGCACTTTCTCTAATTTCTTAATGTGCCCGACCAGATGTTGGTTCCTCACTGGCGCTGCATACTCCAATATTGGCCTGACGTAGAAGGTGTACAGAGTCTTAAACGATTCCTAACTAAGGTATCGAAACGTTATTCTTAGGTTTGTCAGGCTCCCATATGCTGCAGCAGTTATTTGGTTGATGTGCGCCTTAGATGTGCTCATTATTATACTCATCCAGAGATCCTTTACCATGCGCGAGGTTTGAAGTGTTTGGCCTCCTAGCCTGTACTCTGTCTGCGGTCTTCTTTGACCTTCCCAAATCCGCATGATTTTACGCATGGTGGAGCTAAACTTCTGGAGCCAGGTTGCTGAATTAGGCTTGCAGCCTGTCCAGATCCCTCTGTTTGAATTCATCGCATTAACTTCATATCGTCTGCAAACAGGGACACCTCTCTGTATAGCCTCGTCATGTCGTTCACAAATATCAGAAACAGCAGCAGCCCTAGGACTGACCCGTGAGGAACTCCGCTAGGCACATGTGCCCAGTCTGACACCTCGTCACGTATCATAACTTGTTTCATTCCTCTCAGGTATTCTCTGACCCATTGCAGTGCGTTTCCTGTTATTCCTGCTTGCTCTTCTAGCGTTTGCTAGTGAGGAACTTTGTCGGAAGACTTCTTACAGTCCAAGAAAATGCAGTCTTCCCACCCCTATCTCTATCATGTTTTACTTCCGTTACCCAGTTGTAAAACTCCAGTAGGTTTGTGACTGAGGATTTCCCCTTCCTGAAACCGTGTGTGTGTGTGTGTGTATGTGTGTGTCTGTTGGTGTGTGTGTGTGTGTGTGTGTGTGTGTGTGTGTGTGTGTGTGTGTGTGTGTGTGTGTGTGTGTGTGTGTGTGTGTGTGTGCGTGTGTGCGTGAGTGTGTGTGTGTGTGTGTGTGTGTGTGTGTGTGTGTGTGTGTGTGTGTGTGTGTGTGTGTATGTGTGTGTGTGTCTGTCTGTCTGTCTGTCTGTGTCTGTGTGTGTGTCTGTATGTCTGTGTGTAAATTAGTGTGTTCTCACGTATCCGTATTTTTGTTCCACAATCTGCTATTTCTTTCATTTACAAAGCACTAGCTCGTGTTGCCTACTTTTTTGCATTTTTATTTTCCATTATTAGCGGCGAAGGTAAGGTGCACAATTACTCGGGAAAGGGTTAGGGATAAAGTTTAAGGCAGGGAAAGAGAACGGAAAAGATATGTTGAGACGGAGGAAATGCGTCGATTGTTGGTGATAATGATGGTGCTGGGAAAGTGGAGGCTGGTCAATAATTGGTCTAGCTGGGAGATGGATCGGGTTGGCATCTGGAGGAGTTCCTTGAGTCCAGTCACTGCCTCTCCTGGTTCTTTGGCTGCTGTTATTTTCCTTGTTTTCACGCACTCTCTCATTTCTTCCTTCTCTGTCACGGTCTTGTGTCACTCCAGGAAAACAGTTGTTGTGCCGTTTGATCTTCAGCGTTTTTTATTCTTTCTGCCATAGGATACCAAGACATGTGGGACAAAGCTTTTAGCTTGATTGGGCCTTGTTTATCATGGGAGCACCTCCAGAATCTTCTCCTTTTCCTATGCACTCAACAACTAACACAATCTCGCGTTCCTTGTCTTCTCATTTCATACCTTTTGAGCATCCTTCAAAATTATAGAATCAATGCCCTCCCTCTTTCTTCTATATCCATTGCCTTTCCCTCCATGTTTCTTTGTTTTCACCATTTCCCTTGCTGGCTTTTGTATCACCTCTTCAGTCTCTCTGGCTTGGGAGAGCATCTCTCCTAGTATCTCTCCTTTGTTATTTATGAACCCTTCTACTCTCTTTCCTTCAGTGTTTTCACCCCTACTAATCTTTTTCTCATTTTCTCTGTGATCTTCTAAAGGTCCTTCATTATCTCTTCTATATTATCCCTATTTATTTGTACTGCAAACTCTTCCATTGCTTTCTGCATATTGATCAGTATGAGTAATTCTAAGGTATCCATCAGCTTTATCATTTCGTTTTCCAAATTTAGGGTTCTTCTGCCATAACAACGCTACATATCTATTCTACGACCTCATCTCTTGCCTTGTTGCATGATGTCACAATTGCCTTCTGAAGGGAACTGAACTTCCAACTTTCCTTCCAACTCCTCCCACAGTTGGGTCTTTAGTCTTTTCAATATTATTACCACGAAATGTAATAATATGCATGTTCTTCTTGCCACTTCTCTAGTTAAGAACGAAAGGAACTTTGTTGAGGTAGGCATAAGAAGTAACAACTCTGCGCCTATTCTGCAAACTGAATTGTTTGTCATCCTAATTGAGCTAAAGCTTGACTATATGATTATTAGTCATTACTGAAGGAATTGATGTAAAATTGTTGCATATTTCATCACATTTTGGATTCCTTCTTTATTATAAGTTGATACATTAGCCAAGAAAAGTACCCTGAAGGAAATATGCAAATAATTAAACTGACTAATAAAGAAATGCATTTAGAATTATTATTATTATCCCGTAGGGATAATAATATTGTTATCCCGTAGGGGGGTTATTGGGAGGTATTCAGGTCCAATTTTGGGAACTGTAACACAGATCCAATTCCCTAGATCAAAATCTCCTCACCAGCGTCAAGGAACCTCCCTTGAGGGGTATGCATTTAGAAGCCTAAGTAGACCTGATTAGATAAATACGTTTATGAAGCGATTTGCAAAGTGAACAGATTGATGTTGTAGTAAACAAAACCACGGGTGGGGTATGAACCCGCGGTCAGAGACTTTCAAAACTCCAGACCGTTGTAGTAGCTAGGCTAAAGTTTGGTTACAAGTACTTCTGGCAATTTCGCAGTCACACAGATGTTCCAACCAATTACGTAGTGTGTGGTCAGTCCTATGGTCATTGTCAGGAACACTTTGTGCTGTATTGTCAAGTTATTATAGAAAATAGAGATATACATTATAATAACCTATGCGATATGTCAAGCTATCTATTGATTAAAATAAGATACTAGATATAATATAGAAATCTGCTTGACACAGAAAAGTGAAAGGTAGATATAAAAACAGATATACTAATGTAAACCCCTGTAAACAGATGTACTCCTGTAAACTCCTGTAAACAGATGTACTCATGTAAACCCCTGTAAACAGATGTACTCATGTAAACCCCTGTAAACAGATGTACGCCTGAAAACCCTTATAAATAGATGTACTCCTGTAAACCCATTTGTGAACGGTACTGCTTTTTCACTAACGTCCACAGGATTGATATGGGGTGTACAATAAATCTGTTGCTTCGGTGGGAAAATAAAAGACAATATTCTTCGTGCCTCTCCTGTGCGCGTTTTTTTTTTCAATTTTTTATTTTATTTCCAAATATATTAGGCTGCATGAGAAATGTGTATGTGCATGTGGATGTGTGTGTGTGTGTGTGTGTGTGTGTGTGTGTGTGTGTGTGTGTGTGTGTGTGTGTGTGTGTGTGTGTACTCACCTATTTGTGGTTGCGGGGGTCGATTCATAGCTCCTGGCCCCGCCTCTTCACTGATCTTCACTGATCGCAATCGCGGTCACTTCTCTAGAGAAGTGACCGCGATTGCCACTTCTCTAGAGAAATGACCGCGGTCACTTCTCTAGAGAAGTGACCGCAATTGACACTTTTCAGGTAATCCTCCATCCCAAAAAAGTCTGTCTCATATATTTTTTTAATTATGTAATAAAGATATGTATTTTACGATTATCTATATCCCCCATTCCATTAATTTTCTGTTATTGATTGGCTTTCTTTCATTTGCCAAACAAAAAAGACTGAATGATTCACTTTCCAGTTTCCTTCTGAACACACTACTAAGGTTTGGAGGTCTCCAGATCATACCTAAAATTAGCAATTCACTCCCTTCAAAAAACTGCAGCCATATAGTTACCTTCTCCGTCCAGCCTGCCTTTATAACAGTATTGAAAATATAGTTAAAGTTTTCCATATCATAGCAAATCCGTTTCCGCTCCTGTTCACTCTATTGGTACGCAATAATGTATTCCCTAGTATGTGGCATTCAGCAATCATATTTCTATTTTTCATAATGAAGCAAGTCCAGGTTATTGCAATAACGTTTATTTTCCGCAGAAGCAATTAGCCTCAGTTCGCCTATTTTATTTCTTGCTTTGTGATTACTCGGATTTCTTCCAAAATCCTCAGTGACGAAGTTTCATGCGTTCATAAAAGGAGCCTAAAATTTCGACGATTGCAAAGTAAAATTTAGAAGTGTAGGTGCAGAAGTGACCATTTATGTGTTAAATAGCGCTAATTTTTTAATACCGTTAAATCATGTTGAATCATTTTTAACATCTGAACAATTTTAAAATTTAATAACTGACGTATCTTAAGACAAGGATAGTAAGTAGTGGGTGGCCCGGTGGCCCGGTGGCCTGGTGGCTAAAGCTCCCGCTTCACACACGGAGGGCCCGGGTTCGATTCCCGGCGGGTGGAAACATTCGACACGTTTCCTTACACCTGTTGTCCTGTTCACCTAGCAGCAAATAGGTACCTGGGTGTTAGTCGACTGGTGTGGGTCGCATCCTGGGGGACAAGATTAAGGACCCCAATGGAAATAAGTTAGACAGTCCTCGATGACGCACTGACTTTCTTGGGTTATCCTGGGTGGCTAACCCTCCGGGGTTAAAAATCCGAACGAAATCTTATCTTAAAGTTAATGACCCATTTATTGGCCGTCGGATTTTCACCACTAGTTAGGTTTCCTGGCCACGAGGTTCACGCTACATTTGGGCGGCATAAGATCCAAATTGTCAGTTTTATTAAGTAAATGGTGATATTTATTTTGTATTCGATAACTAAAGAATGCTTCCTCTGTAAACTTGCAAATTTTTTTTTTTCTGAAATAGCTAAAGAACTTCGAATCAGCTTCTAAGCTTAAATTCTGGTGCATCTTAACAGCAAGTATTTTGTATTAATTATGGATTGTGTAGGTGCCAGTTTGCCCTTTTTTCTGTTTTATCAAATTGGATTTTTTAAAAATGTTTTTTTTTTTCTCTCTTAGAGGATTGTAAAGAATTTAAAATAAAATGTGAATGAGAATTAAAATGGAAAAAATAAAAATCACAGTTGCTGGAGTTTTTAAGTTTAACAACATCTTAGTCCGTTTTCCCACATTTTCGGTTATTACTAAAGAAAGCATTATTCGATCTACCTCAATTTTTTCATCGTTAGTGTAATGCAACTTGGGCAAAATTCGTGAGAGTATTTGCGAGCGTGGGTGTCCACTGCACGCTGCTACACTGACCATTCCCAAATTTCGTTTGGGTGTGAGAGGATGAGACGGGATAATGTAACAACCTTCACAATATCAACACTTGTTTAAGTTACTGAGAAGAAAGTTGATATATTTAATGGAGTATGGAGATACCATTTTGTAATACTGATATTGTAAAGCATTATTCTTCTTCTCATGAGGAGCTCATGATCCATGGAACTGGATTATGTTTCGCTTGCGTGGATGGAAATTGAATACCTCCACTTCCACAGGAGCTATATGACCCCTACAGGTTTAGCGTTTTCTTGATTAAATTATAAACAATTGTGAACAGCCTCGATCTTCAATCTATGACGCATCGTCTAAAATAGATCGAAACTTTCATGGATTAGGGGCTGTGTAGGCACAAATTTCTCTGGGTTCTGTGCAACAAATGGAAAATGCATCTTCTAGTCAGTTTTCAACTTTTAGTGCTGATTGATGTGTTTCCCTCACAGGAAACAATCTCCTGATGCCTGGTAAAGTTATCATGGGCTAATTTCATTAACCAAACTGGTTTCTGTGAAATAACTGGAAGATGTGTCTTCTGATCAGACGTAACTGGAGGATGTGTCCTCTGTTCAGACATAACTGGAAGATGTGTCTTCTGATCTGACATAACTGGAGGATATGTCCTCTAATCAGATATAACTGGAGGACGTCTCTACTGATCAGACATAACTTGAGGATGTCTCTTCTGATCAAACATAACCGGAGAATGTCTCTTCTGGCCAGATATAACTGGAGGATGTCTCTTCTGATCAGACATAACTGGAGGATGCCTCTTCTGATCAGACATAACTGGAGGATGTCTCTTCTGATCAAACATAACTGGAGGATGTCTCTTCTGATCAGACATAACTGAAGGATATCTCTTTTGATCAGAAATAAGTCCCAGTGTTGGACAGTGTTGTCCTTGCTTAAGTCAACTCAATTCTGCGATGTGCCTTTAACATCATTTGCTTGTTTATATTACTTTTACTTGCTTACATTTAATTGTTTTACTTATCTTTTGTTTCTCTAGTGTTACTTGTATTCCTTTATTTACTTTCAATTCTTTACTTTCTTTATCTGTTTGTTTCCTTGATTACATGCATACAAGTTGGTCAGTTTTACTCAAAGAAAAGTTTGATTAATTTTGGTCCGTGAGGGTCCCTATTTACCTTATTGAAAAGTGGAAAATGCAAGATAACTGCTGTGACAACACCAGTGACGTGAGTAACATCTCCATACCCTCCCCTGTCACTGCCCGTGTGTCTAATCACCTATTTGTACTTACCTGTTTGTGGCTGCAGGGGTCAGTTCACAGCTCTTGACCCGCCTCTTCGCTGGTTGCTACTAGTTCTACTCCATGAGCTTTATCGTTCCTCTTCCTAAAGCTATGTAAGGATCGTGCGTCCACTACATCACTCTCCAGACTGTTTCACTCCTTGACAACTCTATGACTTAATAAATATTTCCTAACATCCCTGTCACTTATGTGAGTTTTCTATTTTCAGCTGTGACCCTAAGTTGCTGTGTTCCATCTTTGAAACATTCTGTCTCTATCCACCTTGTAAATTCCTCGTTATCATGTCCTCGCTATCCTTCCTGTCCTCCAGTGCTGTCAGGTTGAGTTCCTTTAACCTCTCCAAATAGGACATATCCCTCATCTCTGGGACTAGTCTTGTTGCAAACCTTAGCACTTTCTTTAATTTCTTGACGTGCATGACCATGTGTGAGTTTCTTACTGGTACTGCATACTCCAATATGGGCCTGACGTACACAGAGTACAATGTATTGAATAACTCCTTACTCAGGTATCGAAACGTTTTTCTTAGGGTTGCCAGGCGCCCATATGCTGCAGTAGTTATTTAGTTGATGTGCGCCTCAAGATATGTTCTCGGTGCGATACTCTCCCCCAAGATCCTTTCCTTGAGTGTGGTTTGTAGCCTTTGGCCGCCTAGCCTGTATTCCGTTTGTGGTCTTCTCTGACCTTCACCAATTTCCATGTGTTTCCATATGGTGGGGTTAAATTCCAGGAGCCAGTTGCTGGACCAGGCTTGCAGCCTGTTCAGATCCTTCTATAGTCCTGTCTGATCCTCATCTGTTTGAATTCTTCTCACTAGCTTCACATCGCCTACAAACTGGGACACCCATGAATTTATTCTTTCCGTCATGTCATTCACATATACCAAAAGCAGCGCCGGCCCTAGGACTGACCCTCGTGGAAGCCCTCTTGTTACTCTGACGCCTCGTCACGTATCATCACTCGTTGTTTCCTTACTGTCAGGTATTATCTGATCCATTGCAGTGTCTTTTCTATTATACCTGCCTGGTCCTCGTGTGGAAATGTGACGAAAGCCTAAAAACAGTCCAAGAAAATGCAATCTACCCACCCCTCTCTTTCACGTCTTACTGTCATCATCTTGTCGTAAAACTCCAGTAGATTTGTAACATAGGATTTCCCTTCCCTGAAACAGTGCTGGTTATCGTGTATAGGATCATTCCTTTCCTTGACTTTGCATACTATACATATCAGTGACACTTGTCTGTAGTTTAATGTTTCGATAGCTGTATTAATTAAAGATTGCTGTTAGTGGTACACACAGTGCCTCTGCTCCCTCTCTCAGCATCCATGCAGAGAAGTTGTCCGGTCTCACCGCCTTCGGTGTATCAAGTTCACTTAGCAGCCTCTTCACCTCATCCTCGGTTGTGTGTATTGTGTCCAGTACTTGTTGGTGTATCCTATCATTCCAGCTTTCCTGTGCCCTTTTTGTCTGCAGTGAAAAAACTTCCTTAAGCCTCATGTTGAGTTCTTCGCATTCTTCTTGGTCGTTTCTCGTGTGCTTCCCTCGTTCCTTCCTCATCCTGATTACCTGGTTCCTGAATGCTGTTTTCCTCCTGGTGTGGCTGTATAACAGCTTCGGATCAGGCTGACTTGGCTTTCGCTGTTATGTCATTTTCGTGTTGTCCATACCTGAGCATATTCATTTCTGGCTCTTCGACTGCTCTCCTTATTCTCCTGGGTCCTTTGCCTTCTATACTTTTTCACTTACTAGCCCACTTAATTTCGCCCTCTCTAAACTTTAGTGTGTGTGTGTGTGTGTGTGTGTGTGTGTGTGTGTGTGTGTGTGTGTGTGTGTGTGTGTGTGTGTGTGTGTGTGTGTGTGTGTGTGTGTGTGTGGGTGTGAGTGAGTGTACTCACTAATTGTACTCACCTAACTGTGGCTGCAGGGGTCGATACTCAGGTCCTGGCCCTGCCTCTTCACTGAATGCTACTAGGCCCTCTCTCTCTCCCTGCTCCCTGAGCTTTATCATACCTCGTCTTAAAGCTATGTATGGTTCCTGCCTCCACTACATCACTCGCCAGACTGTTCCACTTCCTGACAACTATGACTGAAGAAATACTTCCTAACATCCCTGTGACTCATCTAAGTCTTCAACTGCCAAGAGTGACCCCTTGTTTCTGTGTCCCCTCTCTGGAACATCTTGTCTCCGTCCACCTTGTCTATTCCATGCAGTATTTTGTACATCGTTATCATGTCTCCCCTAATCCTCCTGTCCTCCAGTGTCGTCAGGCCGATTTCCCTTAACCTTTCTTCGTAGGACATTCCCCTTAGCTCTGGAACTAACCTTATCGCAAACCTTTGCACTTTCTCTAATTTCTTAACGTGCTTGACTCGGTGCGGGTTCCAAACTGGTGCTGCATACTCCAGTATGGGCTTGACGTACACGGTGTACAGCGTCTTGAAAGATTCCTTACTTAGGTATCAGAACGCTAATCTCAGGTTTGCCAGGCGCCGATATACTGCAGCAGTTATCTGCTTGATGTGTGCTTACTGAGACGTGTTTGAATTATACTCACCACAAGATCTTTCTCCTTGAGCGAGCAGTCTTTGGCCATCTAGCCTATACTCTGTCTGCAGTCTTCTTTGCCCTTCTCCGATCTTCATGACTTTGCATTTGGCAGGGTTGAATTCGAGAAGCCAGTTGCCAGACCATGTGTCCAGCCTGTCCAGGTCTCTTTGAAGTCCTCCCTGATCCTCATCTGATTTAATTCTCGTCATTAACTTCACATCATCTGCGAACAGGGACACCTTTGAGTCTATCCCTTCCATCATGTCATTCACTTATACCAAAAATAGCACTGGTCCTAGGACTGACCCCTGTGGCACCCCGCTCGTCACAGGTGCCCGCTGTGATACCTTATCATGTACCATGACTCGTTGTTGCCTCCCTGTCAGGTATTCTCTGATCCATTGAAGTGGCCTTCCCGTTATACGCTCCTGATCCTCTAGTTTCTGCACTGATCTCTTGTGAGGAACTGTGTCGATGGCCTTCTTGCAGTCCAAGAAAATGAAATCAACCCACCCCTCTCTCTCATCTCTTACTTCTGTAACTTTGTCATAAAACTCCAGAAGGTTTGTGACACAGAATTTATCTCCTTTTTTAATTTGAAATCGGAGCTACATTTGCCGTCTTCCATACCTCGGGTAGTTGCCCAGTTTCAAGGGATGTGTTAAAGATTGTGGTTAATGGCACACACAGCATTTCTGCTCCCTCTCTAAGGACCTATGGGGAGATGTCCGGTCCCATTGCCATTGAGGTATCAAGGTCACTTAGCAGCTTCTTCACCTCCTCCTCAGCTGTGTGTATATCATCCAGCACTTGTAGGTATATTCTTTGTTGGTGTCCCCCTCTGTCCTGTCTTCCCAGAGTCCTTCCTGTCTCCACTGTGAATGCTTTCTTAAATCTCGTGTTGAACTCCTTGCATACCTCTTGATTATTTCTTGTGAGTTCCCTACCTTTTTTCCTCAGCCTGATCAGCTGGTCATTGACTGTTGTCTTTCTCCTAATGTGGCTATACAGCAGTTTCGGGTCAGACTTGACTTTCGACGCTATGTCATTTTTGTACTGTCGCTGGGCCTCCCTCCTTATCTGTGCATACTCGTTTCTGGCTCTTCGACTGATCTCCTTATTTTTCTGTACCTCTTCCATTCTCTAATGCACTTAGGTTTTGCCTCCCTACACCTTTGGGTAAACCAAGAACTTGCTTTGGTCTTCCCATTGTTTCTGTTGCCCTTTGGAGCAAACCTTTCCTCTGCCTCCTTGCATTTTGTTGTTACATATTCCATCATCTCGTTTACTGACTTTCCTTCCAGTTCTCTGTCCCACTGAGCCTCTCGCAGGAAGTTCCTCATACCTGTTTAGTCCCCCCTTTTATAGCTTGGCTTTTCCCATTTGACTCATGTTGCCCTCTCCACTTGTAACTCTACTATGTAATCAAAACTAAGAACTACGTGATCACAAGCTCCAAGGGGCCTCTCATATGTGA
The DNA here is from genome assembly GCF_038502225.1 of Cherax quadricarinatus. Lineage (NCBI taxonomy): Eukaryota > Metazoa > Arthropoda > Malacostraca > Decapoda > Parastacidae > Cherax > Cherax quadricarinatus. The sequence goes on from NC_091328.1 coordinate 25,682,228, forward strand.
TGTCCTCAATGTCTGAACTGCTCAGGGTGAACATAAGGTCCAGTCTTGCTAGTTCATCCTCCCCTCTCTCTCTGGCAGTGTCCATGATGTGTTGATGCATGAGGTTTTCCAGTACCACATCCATCATCTTGGCTTTCCATGTATTGGGATCCCCATGAGGCTCCAGGTTTTCCCAATCGATTTCCCTGTGGCTGAAATCACCCATAACCAGTAACTTTGCTCTGCATGATTGAGTTCTTCATGCCACCTCAGCCAGTGTGTCCACCATCACTCTGCTGTTCTCTTCATATTCCTCTCTTGGCCTCCTGCAGTTCTGTGGTAGGTTATACATCACTGCAATGTCTACCTTATGTTCCCCAGACTGAAATGTACCTACTATGTAGTCCCTATCTCCAATCTCGTCATGCCTTCCACTTCCTCAAAACCCCATCGTTTTTTTTATGAGCAGTGCAACCCCTCCTCCCCCTCTGCTCCTTCTATCTTTCTCAGGATCTGATATTCCAGTGGGGAGACTGCGTCTGTTATTGTCTCAGTGAGTTTCGTTTCTGTGACTGCTATGATGTCTGGGGACTTCTCATTGATTCTTTCATGCCACTCCTCATATTTATTCGTTATTCCATCTGTGTTCGTGTACCTTACCTTCAGCTTCTTATCTCTCACGGTGGTCCTGGAAGAACATTGGGGTTGGGGGAGTGGGAGCCCTGGAGGGGCCCTATGGGGGCTTGCAGTGTGGGTGGGGTATGTGATGGGGAGGGTGAGGGCAGAGTGCCCATATGGAGCTGCTGTAGGGGTGGGGCTTGTGATGTTAGGGGTGGGGGCAGAGGGAACAGTGTGTGGGTTTTGGTCTAGATTGTTCAGTTGCATTGGGGTTGTTGTGGTGTGGGTGGGGTTTGTGATGGGGGGTGGGGGCAGAGTGCCCATAGGGGGCTGCAGTAGGGGTGGGGTTTGTGATGTGGAGGGTGGGGGTAGAGGGAACAGTGTGCTGGTTTTGGTTGAGATTGTTCAGTTGCTTTGGGGTTGTCGTGGTTGGAGTCCTTCTGCGGGTGTTTCTGTAGGGTGTGTTTGCCCATCGACCTGAGTCTGGGTTCTGCTCATCTTCATCAATGCATCTCATTCCCCCTTTCGTCTTTGTACCCTCTCTCTCAGTATCGTCCTTTCTTCCTGTGTTCTGTTGTGATCGAGGTACACTCTCTGGTCCTCTGGTTTGTCCCTCAGTCATGCTTTCTCCTGCAGGATCCTAGTTCGAGCTGATTCTGCCTTGAAAATTACTTTGACAGGACGTTTCCTTCCTCTTGCAAATCACCCAATTCTCCGAAAATTTGTCACCTGGGTCGTGCCTCCCTCACCTATTGCTTTCATGATACCTTTGATCGCTTTCTTCTCCCCCTGGTTTCTTTCATCATAGGTTTTAGCTTCAACTTCTTGGAGCCTGTAGACAAACACTGACCTCTTCCTCTCCTCCTCCCACTGTGTCTCTCTTTGCACCCTCTATGGTGTTTTAGTTCTTTCCATCAGAATGTTCCTGCCTTCAATCCCTGCCCTTGCTGCAGCCCCTATGCTCAGCAGACTGTCTTTCCCACTCTGCTTTTCCTTGCCGCTGTAGTTGTCTGTTAGTCTCTGCATATGTCATAGTTTCTTCATCGTCTTCAGGCTTCTCATTTGATCTTAGTGTGCTCGTCTTTTCCTGGATCCCTACAGTCCCCTTGTCTGTGACTGGTATAGAAGTTCCTGATGTCATGTCTGTACTGTCATTTGTCTCTCTAATCTGTTTCAGTTTTTTTAGGTCCTCTTCTGCTGCTAAGATTTATAGTCCCCACTTCCTGCTCTCTTCAGCTATCCTCTCCTCCATTTTCTTGCCAAGCTCTGTTAGCTTCCTTCCACACTCTTCATCCCTTTTTTTTTGAGCTCTAGCTTCCAATCTTCCCTCCCAGGTTCCTTCCTCCTGGGTCTCCGCCCTCTTGGGTAACCCATTTTTTTTCCACAGAAATGAGCTCATGTATTTTACCCCAGAAACAAGTTTATGTATTTTCAGAGTGAGTGTGTGTGTGGGGGGGGGGTTGAGGTAGGAGGAAAAGGAAGATGAATGGAAGGTGCATGTGAGGGGGAGAGAGACAGAGAATGAGGAGGAGAAAGATAGAAAAAGAGAGAGATAGAGAAAGGAGAGGGAGGAAGATTGTGAGAGAGAGAGAGAGAGAGAGAGAGAGAGAGAGAAGGGTAGAGAGAGGGAGCTGGGTGGTGGGGAGGGAGGGAAGGAGGGGGTTAGGGGGTTATGTGCGGTCAGTTTTCACAAGCAGGCCTGGGGTGAGAGGGAAGAGTGGGAAGTGAGGGGAAGGCTAAGAGTGAGAGAGGGGAGGGGTAGGAGGAAAAGGAAGATGAATGGAAGGTGTGTGTGAGGGGGAGAGAGATAGAGAGAACGAGAGGGGGAGAGAGGAAGATAGAAAGAGAGAGAGTTAGAGAGAGGAGAGGGAGAAAGATTGATAGAAAGAGAGAGAGAGAGGAGCGTGAAGCAAGCTTCTATTCCACAAGACGGGCAGAAAGCAGCAACTTCACTCTGGCTGTACCCTTCTCCAGAACATCATTTCATCTGAGATCATTTATCCCCAGAATGACTCGAGTATTGTGGAGAAATTTTCTCCAGGAGGGGGGTATCCGCCCCCTTCAACCCCTTTCAGCCCCTTTCAGCCCTGAGGGGCCCAGCCCTCTAAGAAGGGGCAAGCATCTTGTTTACTGCTACAGCAAGTAATTGATACCAGATGCAGTACGAGTATGAGACGTGGTCAAGCGACCGAGGCTCTGTGCAAGACTCCAGTGTTGCAAAGTGTATTTTAATAAAAGACAGTCCATCTCTTACCTTAGCAGGACAATTAAGGAAAATCCTGCTCCCACTTTATCACCATGGTAAAGATAGTGGACATTGTTGTCTATGCTTAAGACAGCAAGAATCAAGCATTCTGCTTTGCTTCATGGAGGAAGTGGCAAGGAAGCAAAAAGTACTAGGTCAGCTTTTCCTTTATGTGCTAGGGGCAGTGACGGTGTATGAGGCTGTGGCATTTTCAGATTACTTTTGACTCTACTGAGAGTCACACTGATGCCAGGATAACCAACAAAGAAAACTGATCCGTGCATTAGTGTGAACAAAGTATCTCATAAAACACAATAAACACTTAAGAGAAGTGTGATCAGCTTCTTCAGTGATAAGATTGTGAACAATAAAGACAAATCTTGTGGAACATAGTGTACCAGTGTGCGTTTCCTAGACTATGAAAGACGTGGACATCCAAGGACACTTCAGCTTCTATCAAGTCACCAATACCTGTCGAAGGTGTGAAGAACACCATAGCTCACGCTACAAGAGCAAGGTAGGTTACGAATTTCTTGTAGTACAGGGGACTGCGCAGTTCTTGAGTCGCAAGGAGTTTGTAATCAACCTATAGTCGGCAGTGAGGTGCGGACTTTTGAGTCCACACAAGTAAGTTTGTCAGCAATCCGTGAATGAAATATGCTGACATAACACCCCCTAGGGGTAATTTATTGTTTACATAATATGATCTGTTACAGCCCATTGAGAGATGATCATGACAACAATTCAAGATCTCGTCTGCAGGCGTGGCTGTGTAGACGATTTGCTATCTTTTATCAGCTAAGTATTCCCTATATTTAAAATTATTAACTTAGCTGGTAACTCATTTCTCAACTAGTATGGAACATTCGTATAGCATTATGATGTCCTTGAGATTTTGTCAGTTGATCAGATGAAAATGCTGGCCCACAGATGGCTCCAACTTCATCCTGTTCCCTACTTGTATGTCTCATAACAATAAAAATGCTTTCAAATGACCTGATGTAGGTAACAGCTCTTAGTTTGTCAATAAAGTTAGGAATCCTTAACCTGTAAATAGCTTGTCAATAAAGCTAGGGATCCTTAACCTTGTCAAATCCTGTGTATAAAAAAAGAGGGAGAGAGAGAGAGAGAGAGAGAGAAAAGGGTAGAGAGGGAGCTGGTGCGTGGGGAGAGAGGGAAGGAAGGGGTTAGGGGGGGTATGCACGTTCAGTTTTCACAAGCCTGCTGGCTGTTTATGTCATGTGTGTGCTGGCTGCAGAATTAGCTGTCGCCAGCCTTAACCTCGCTGTCTTGATTTAAATAAAATAAGTCACACTGTGTGTGTGTGTGTGTGTGTGTGTGTGTGTGTGTGTGTGTGTGTGTGTGTGTGTGTGTGTGTGTGTGTGTGTGTGTGTGTGTGTGTGTGTGTGTGTGTGTGTGTGTGTGTGTGTGTGTGTGTGTGTGTGTGTGTGTGTGTGTGTGTGTGTGTGTGTGTGTTCGTGTGCGTGTCCGTGTGTGTGGGGAATTGTGAAGGGGAGAGATATGGTTAGGGGAGGGGGAGAGATCGTTAGAGGGAGGGGGGCAGAGAGATGGAGAGTTGGAGAGTGGGAAGGGATGTTAGGTTAGTGCCTGGTAGTTGGTGTATGGTTGTAAAGTGACCCTTACACACACACTCAGTCATGTACTCTCACAAGCCCTTGTGCATGTGTACTGTTTTTGTGGCCTAAAAAAGCTCTATCCCACACTCAAATTTGTAGTCCCAGCTCTGTTTCCTAGTAATGCTACCTTCTCCACTTATTGCACTTTCTGGATTTAAGTCCCAATTACTGCTGGTTATTATACTATTCTTTGCTCACACTGAGAGAGGACCTCCTGACGTTACAGTTGCAGGACGTAGACCCTATACCCGAACCCCAACACCACGTTTAGGCGAGTACATACGGCTGGCAGCGTTGAACTCGTTGACTCCTGACTCCTGGGTCCACTTCAATTTCTTCTCTATATGTTTTGATCCCATTTACAGTGCTTCAATCGCAGCACTAGACTCGCACTTTACTGTCTGCCTTGGGGTCACACCTTATCACTTATCATTTATGATGGCTGGGTTACGACTCAATGTTGTACCGCTTGTAATCATCTAATACACTTTATTTCTTATACACTGTTACTTCTAATACACTTGTTATTATCTGATGCACTACACTATCAAGACACTTTCATTCTTCATTATGGACACCATTGCTTCAAGAAGAACATCAACATCCCAAGAATAATTGCTAGTTATTTTTCCTTTACTTTCCCCTCACTTTATGCACTACCTCATCTGTCCTTGACTTGCCCTTACTCTCTGGCTTCGGTCACACTTATTATTTTTGAATTTCAGTAGTGTTGGCTTGTGGCAACACTGCCTACGCCTGGCTCTAGGCCTTCTCTCCTCACTTCTGGCACTGATTTCACTTTCAAAATTATTTATGTAAATTGTACCCCTCACCTCCCTTTTCTGGTTTAGGCAGCGTGTATTTCACTTCCCGACTTATTCACTGAGCTCTAACACTTTAAATGATCCCTTCAATATTCTTGGATAGGCCAGAAAGAACCCAAAACCAGTGAATACGGAGTATGCTGTTACTCTCGCCGCCGCCTGTGTGTGTGTGTCTTCCTTTATGTTGAAAGTCGCAATCATGTAACCATCTCTTCCTTCTAGTGTCATGCTCCTTTAGCCTCCTGAGGCTCATCCTCCTTAGCCCCAGGACTAGTCTTGTTGTAAGTCTTTGCATTTTTCCCAGTTTCTTGACATACTTTATCAGATGTGCGATTCATAATGGTATTGCATACTCGAAGATGGGTCTGAGATATGTCGTATATAGTGTAGTGTTTGACTTTCAATTCCACGTTTGTTTCAGAGGTTATTCGGCCGACGTGTGCATCATATGTTATCCTGGATATTATACTCAATCCGAGTTCCTTCGTTTTTCAGTAAGGTTTACAGACTTTGTCTCCAAAGCTAGTACTGTTTCCGGTTGTGTTTCCACTTATCCTAACTTTGTGACTTTGCATCTTGTGAGGTTAAATTCTAATAGCAACCTGCTACACCGATCATACAATTTGTCCATACTAGTTTGTAGTATTTCCTAGTCTGCTTATTTCTTTTAGTCTTTAATTAGGTTCATGTCATCTGTGAACTGGGGTACCACTGACTCGTTTTTTCTATCATGTCCTTCTCGTATGTAACAGTAATGATCTTCGTACTTCGTGAAATCCCCCTCGTCATACTGTATTACCTGATCCATTATGGTGACTTCCTTATTATTCCTGCCTGCTTCTCTACTTTATGCCCCTGGCTCTTCTGCGGTACTTATCGATTGTCTTCCTTTAGTCCACCCATCAGTGTCTCTTTTACCTCACTTTCGTTATATAACTTGCAGGTATTTAAGACAGGATTTACCATCTTTAAAACCGTGTTAGGTGAAGTTTATGGTTCCGCTCGTTTCCATGTTATCCACTGCTCTGATCCTGATAATCTTTCCCCAGACTTTATATGCTATGCATGCGAATGGCACTAGCAGGTTAACAAAATCCTTCTGTTTTCTTAAAAAATAGACTAGCTTAGTTGATTTTCACACTTAGGGCAGCTGTCCTCAGAACCCACAGAGAGATGTTAGTCTGTTCCCATAGCCTTCGAGATATCTAGCTCACTCTGTAGGTTTTTTAGCTCTTCATCCGTTATTTGTATTGTTTCCAGTGCTCGTTGTTATACTTTTTTCTCCTTGACTCTGTAGGAATTACTTTGTCAAGCAGGCGGCTTGACAAAGCTCCTGGAAAGTGAAACGTTGTCACAATAATATGTCACATTAGTTGCATCTGTGTCCATCATCCTAACATTTTGTCGGTAATTCTACCATTATTACTAATGACTCTGTTCCTCTGATAATACCTCCTTAAATCTATATAGTTCAGCTCCTCGCAGACATCTTGGTCTAATTTGTGACAGCCTCTTCTTCTTTTTCTTCTGTCTTTAGCCTCATTACCTGGTCTTCACTGTTGTCTTCCTTCTGATGTGGCTGTATAGCAACTGTGATTCAGATTTGCCTTTCGATTTGCCGTTCAATCTCTTCTCAACCATGCATATTTGTTTTCGTCTCTTCATCTTTCCTTGATCACCTGCATTATTATTTTCTATATTTCTTCCTCGCTCATGCACTTTTCGCTTTCGTCTCTGCACCACTGGTGAATCATTTGTTCATTCTGTTTTTTGCCTTTGCTTTGAATAATTCATTTTGTTCATTGTTGTACCATTTAGTTCTTGTGAACGAATGGTATATAATACCGACAAGATGAGATTAAGACACATGTGCAACATCTGGGTATCTTTATTGTAGACGTTTCGCCATCCAGTGGCTTTATCAATACAAATACTTCCACTGGGGAATCCCGCCTACCAGTGAATATGCCCTCGTCTGCTACACCTGACGTTACTATATAAGCGCCAGGCTCCTTTCTTCTGCTTCAGAATCTCCACGACTATGGTGCTCTTCGCACCTACCCCTAGGTTGAGGGACTGATTACCTCATCTTCTGTACATAGTTCTACTGTCTTCAAGTTATGTCCTAGAATTTGTATTGATAAAGCCACTGGATGGCGAAACGTCTACAATAAAGATACCCAGATGTTGCACATGTGTCTTAATCTCACCATTTAGTTCTTCTTCCCATTACGCTTTATTCAAGAACTGCTTCAAGACAACACAGTTTTCTCGGAAGTCAGGTTTGCTCTTACATTCCCTCTTACTGTGACTCCTCGTAGTGTCACTAGTTATTCAAACATTAGCACTAATTGGTCAGTAGCTTTGATGGGCCTCTTGCATGCTATGTCACACGATAAACAAATAACCTGCACATAGGAGAGAGGAGCTAACGATGTTTCTGTTCGACTTGGACCATTTACAGAGTCAAAGTGCGATTTATAAATGATCATCGTAAGCTCTTCTCTCCTATGTGAGGGCGATTTGTTTATTGTTCCAGTCACTGTATTGTGCCTTTATGTTCTCTCTGTATACTATATCACTTATGTCAAAGTTCCATAGGTTAATACAATATTCACTCTTGTTGGTTTGTCCTCTCCCTCCCTCACCTCCCCCCCCCCACTCTCTCTCTTTTTCCATAGAGTTATACAGGGTTAGAGTCAAGGGTCCTAACTTTATCTACGAGCTAAGAGCTGTTACCTACATCAGCTTGTTTGAAGTTGTTTTCATTGTTAAGAGATATACAGATAGGGAACAGGATGAAATTGGAGCCTTCTGTGGGTCAGCGATTTCATTTGGTCAACTTGCTTCATATCGTTGATATCATTATGCTGTACGAACATGTTCCAGACATGAGTAATCCTAGGAATAAATGATCTCAGATGAAGCAATGTTGTGTAGAGGTTCAGTTCCCGCTGTCCTCGGAGTGGAGCCAGATGTGTTACCTTGACAGTGTTGGCCTTGCACGTAAAAGTAAGGCTGCCTACGTCACTCTTGTGTTGAAGGCTTTGTTGAAATGAAAGAGTTGTCTAAGCTGGGTCCAGGCGAGAGATGAGTAGTCTTTCTCATGTTTTCCAGTCTGTCAAGAAGTCGCAGATGAGATGGGGGGGGGGGGCTGATGAAGCCACTGTGTGGCGAAACGTTTTCTCAATAAAGATACCAAAGAGTTGCATATGTGTCTAATTTATCAACGTGTCGGTTCTCTGAACCATTCATCTACAATCCTGTCAGACACTGCAACTTCTTGGGATCTTAATACTTGGGAATTCTTCTTCATATAGTATATTGCAACCTCTGCTATCAAGCAGATGCGAGGTATGTCTATGTACTTAAAGCTTCTTGGCCCCCTTGTTTGCAAGATTTACAACGTGGTTCTACATAGTTAGTTTGGAGTCATATGTAACCCAAAGATATCAACTTCATCCCCGGGTACTATCACTCTCCCATTTATTCTTACTACTGCTACAGCATTGCCATCATAATACCCAAAGGCAATCATATGTATTTTCACAGGAGCAAATATGGCCTGCCATGGTTTTCCCCAGACTGACACAGCTGTAATCTGGTAATTGATGTAACTTAGAGCCACTGGCATTTACTCTGATATATAAATGTAAATGTCAGAGTATAGTCATTTGCTGATGATGAGATAAAGAATGTCACAGAAGTACACATTCTCTCGTCTTGTTGTAATTAGCTATGTAGAACCATTCGCCAATGCAACCAAATACAAACATCGTGAATTCTTTGCCAGAGCCTCGCTGCTGTTATAACACGCTTCCACTGCTATGTCCACCTGGCCTTCAAGCTAGATCTCTCCATGCTTGATATCCTAGCAAAGGAAGTTCTGGATTACCAGGTCCATCTGAGGTTGGGGGTTGGAATGAGGAGAGATTGTGGGAAATGTTTCAACACTGGTAGGAGTTAGGAATATGGATGAAGGTTGGCAGAATAGGGGTAATGTTTGATTTATTTTGAGTTATTATCGTTGAGTGGGAAGAGAGGCGGCTAGAGTTTAGGGAATGTGTGGCTCTGAGTTTGGTGTATCTCGCGAAGTTGAGCTATCACAAGGTGTCCCTCTGAAGGCTTAGCCTCGGCACCTTGTTCTTAGTTTTGTTTTTGTCGGAATTTTTTTCTCCCTCGCCTGTTTTCTCAAGGTACGTACAATCATATTTTTTGTCCGCCTTCGCAATTCAAAATCCGATCTCACAATTTTTTGTTGCACAGGCCAGTTTGAATAATCGTATTTTTTCCTTTGTATACCTTCCAATTCTCTTAAAATTTATCACCTAGCGTGCCTCGAACTCATCTCCTAGCTATTCAGTGTAGGTTTGAATCCCCCTTTTAATTTGCCATCGATATCTCATCATTTGAACTCCTTTTATCCTCCAGCCAATACTTCCTTCATCTTCCCCCCCCCCCCCCATCACTATGAAAGAATCGTAAAACTTTACTCTCTATCTATCATGTGTCTGAATTTGGCTAACATGACTCCCTTCTCTGTTCATCCGTATCCTGAATAATTCCACAGCTTCCCCTCCCCAGTATATTTAACCTTTTGTTCCCAATTTCTTTGCACTTGGAGAATATTCAGCTTGGAGCAACAACTTCCAGTGCCTGTTTTCTGTACGGGTAAACAAGCAGCTGCTGGTCCCTCTCCCGGTTTATGTAGTGGGACCAGTCAGTTCTGAATGGTCAGTTAATGGAAAAATGTTCTGGAGTCGGATGTGTGTGTGTTTGTGTGTGTGTGTGTGTGTGTGTGTGTGTGTGTGTGTGTGTGTGTGTGTGTGTGTGTGTGTGTGTGTGTGTGTGATTATATGTGATTGTGTGTGTGTGTGTGTGTGTGTGTGTGTGTGTGTGTGTGTGTGTGTGTGTGTGTGTGTGTGTGTGTGTGTGTGTGTGTGTGTGTGTGTGTGTGTGTGTGTGTGTGTGTGCGCGTGTGTGTGTGTGTGTACTCACCTATTTGTACTCACCTATTTGTGGTTGCAGGGGTCGAGTCACAGCTCTTGGCCCCGCCTCTTCGCTGATTGCTACAAGGTCCTCACTCTCCCTGCCCCATGAGCTTTATCATACCTCTCCTTAAAACTACGTATGGTTCCCGCCTCCACTACGTCACTTTCTAGGCTATTCCACAGCCTGACAACTCTATGACTGAAGAAATACTTCCTAACATCCGTTTGATTCATCTGAGTCTTCAATTTCCAATTGTGACCTCTTGTGTCTGTGTCCCTTCTCTGGAACATCCCGTCTTTGTCCACTTTGTGTATTCCGCGCAGTATTTTATATGTTGTTATCATGTCTCCCCTGACCCTCCTGTCCTCCAGTGTGTGTGTGTGTGTGTGTGTGTTTATGTGTGTGTGTGTGTGTGTGTGTGTGTGTGTGTGTGTGTGTGTGTGTGTGTGTGTGTGTGTGTGTGTGGGTGTGTGTGTGTGTGTGTGTGTGTGTGTGTGTGTGTGTGTGTGTGTGTGTGTGTGTGTGTGTGTGTGTGTGTGTGTGTGTGTGTGTGTGTGTGTGTGTGTGTTTGTGTGTGTTTGTGTGTGTGTGTGTGTGTGTGTGTTATTGTGTGTGATTGTGTATGTGTGATTGTGTGTGATTTTGTTTGTGTGTGTGTGTGTGTGTGTGTTATTGTGTGTGATTGTGTATGTGTGATTGTGTGTGATTTTGTGTGTGTGTGTGTGTGTGTGTGTGTGTGTGTGTGTGTGTGTGTGTGTGTGTGTACTCACCTAGTTGTACTCACCTAGTTGAGGTTGCGGGGGTCGAGTCCGAGCTCCTGGCCCCGCCTCTTCAATGATCGCTACTAGGTCACTCTCCCTGAGCCGTGAGCTTTATCATACCTCTGCTTAAAGCTATGTATGGATCCTGCCTCCACTACATCGCTTCCCAAACTATTCCACTTACTGACTACTCTGTGGCTGAAGAAATACTTCCTAACATCCCTGTGATTCATCTGTGTCTTCAGCTTCCAACTGTGTCCCCTTGTTTCTGTGTCCAATCTCTGGAACATCCTGTCTTTGTCCACCTTGTCAATTCCTCTCAGTATTTTGTATGTCGTTATCATGTCCCCCCTATCTCTCCTGTCCTCCAGTGTCGTCAGGTTGATTTCCCTTAACCTCTCTTCGTAGGACATACCTCTTAGCTCTGGGACTAGTCTTGTTGCAAACCTTTGCACTTTCACTAGTTTCTTTACGTGCTTGGCTAGGTGTGGGTTCCAAACTGGTGCCGCATACTCCAATATGGGCCTAACGTACACGGTGTACAGGGTCCTGAATGATTCCTTATTAAGATGTCGGAATGCTGTTCTGAGGTTTGCTAGGCGCCCATATGCTGCAGCAGTTATTTGGTTGATGTGCGCTTCAGGAGATGTGCCTGGTGTTATACTCACCCCAAGATCTTTTTCCTTGAGTGAGGTTTGTAGTCTCTGGCCCCCTAGACTGTACTCCGTCTGCGGTCTTCTTTGCCCTTCCCCAATCTTCATGACTTTGCACTTGGTGGGATTGAACTCCAGGAGCCAATTGCTGGACCAGGTCTGCAGCCTGTCCAGATCCCTTTGGAGTTCTGCCTGGTCTTCGATCGAGTGAATTCTTCTCATCAACTTCACGTCATCTGCAAACAGGGACACCTCAGAATCTATTCCTTCCGTCATGTCGTTCACGAATACCAGAAACAGCACTGGTCCTAGGACTGACCCCTTTGGGACCCCGCTGGTCACAGGTGCCCAATCTGACACCTCGCCACGTACCATGACTCGCTGCTGTCTTCCTGACAAGTATTCCCTGATCCATTGTAGTGCCTTCCCTGTTATCCCTGCTTGGCCCTCCAGTTTTTGCACCAATCTCTTGTGTGGAACTGTGTCAAACGCCTTCTTGCAGTCCAAGAAAATGCAATCCACCCACCCCTCTGTCTCTTGTCTTACTGCTGTCACCATGTCATAGAACTCCAGTAGGTTTGTGACACAGGATTTCCCGTCCCTGAAACCATGTTGGCTGCTGTTGATGAGATCGTTCCTTTCTAGGTGTTCCACCACTCTTCTCCTGATAATCTTCTCCATGATTTTGCATACTATACATGTCAGTGACACTGGTCTGTAGTTTAATGCTTCATGTCTGTCTCCTTTTTTAAAGATTGGGACTACATTTGCTGTCTTCCATGCCTCAGGCAATCTCCCTGTTTCGATAGATGTATTGAATATTGTTGTTAGGGGTACACATAGCGCCTCTGCTCCCTCTCTCAATACCCATGGGGAGATGTTATCTGGCCCCATTGCCTTTGAGGTATCTAGCTCACTCAGAAGCCTCTTCACTTCTTCCTCGGTTGTGTGCACTGTGTCCAGCACTTGGTGGTGTGCCCCACCTCTCCGTCTTTCTGGAGTCCCTTCTGTCTCCTCTGTGAACACTTCTTTGAATCTCTTGTTGAGTTCTTCACATACTTCACGGTCATTTCTTGTTGTCTCTCCTCCTTCCTTCCTTAGCCTGATTACCTGGTCCTTGACTGTTGTTTTCCTCCTGATGTGGCTGTACAACAGTTTCGGGTCAGATTTGGCTTTCGCTGCTATGTCATTTTCATATTGTCTTTGGGCCTCCCTTCTTATCTGTGCATATTCGTTTCTGGCTCTACGACTGTTCTCCTTATTCTCCTGGGTCCTTTGCCTTCTATATTTCTTCCATTCCCTAGCACACTTGGTTTTTGCCTCCCTGCACCTTTGGGTAAACCATGGGCTCATCCTGGCTTTTTCATTATTCCTGTTACCCTTGGGTACAAACCTCTCCTCAGCCTCCTTGCATTTTGTTGCTACATATTCCATCATCTCATTAACTGGCTTCCCTGCCAGTTCTCTGTCCCACTGAACCCCGTTCAGGTAGCTCCTCATTCCTGTGTAGTCCCCTTTCTTGTAGTTTGGCTTCATTCGTCCTGGCCTTCCTGCTTCTCCCTCCACTTGTAGCTCTACTGTGTATTCGAAGCTTAAAACCACATGGTCACTGGCCCCAAGGGGTCTTTCATATGTGATGTCCTCGATATCTGCACTACTCAAGGTGAATACTAAGTCCAGCCTTGCTGGTTCATCCTCTCTTGTAGTGTCCCTTACGTGTTGGCACATGAAGTTTTCCAGTACCACCTCCATCAATTAGCCCTCCATGTATCTTGGCCCCCATGTGGGTCCAAGTTCTCCCAATCGATCTCCTTGTGGTTAAAGTCACCCATGATCAGGAGCTTTGCCCTGCGTGCATGAGCTCTTCTGGCCACTCTAGCCAGTGTGTCAACCATCGCTCTATTGCTCTCGTCGTACTCTTGCCTTGGCCTCCTGCTGTTCTGTGGTGGGTTATACATCACTGCTATTACCACCTTGGGACCTCCAGAGTGAAGTGTTCCCGCTATGTAATCAGTTTCTTCTCCGCTGTCTCCTCTCTCCAGCTCATCAAAATTCCAGCGATTTTTGATCAGCAACGCCACTCCTCCAGCCCCCCTGTTCCCTCTGTCTTTCCTCAGGATTTGGTATCCCGTTGGAAAGATGGCATCTGTTATCATACCTGTAAGCTTTGTTTCTGTGTGAGCTATGCTGTCCGGTGATGCTTCTTTGACTCTTTCATGCCACTCCTCCCACTTATTTGTTATTCCATCAGCGTTTGTGTACCATACCTTCAGTTTCCTTTCCAACACTGTGGTTTGGGGGGCCTGTGAGGGTGGGAGACCTGGTGGCATACTGTGGGATTCTATAGCTCGGTGTTGGGTGGAGGCTGTGGGTATGGATTGTAGTGTGTGTTGGGATGGTGTGATAGGTTGTATGGTTCTGAGAATAGTTGTGTGTGTGTTTGCCCTTGCTGTTCTGTTCTGCTCTGACTGACCTCTGCTGGTTCCATCCTTGTCTCTTTTCCTAGCTCCTTTCGCTTTTTTGTCCTCTCCCTCAGCTGCTGTCGTTCCAATTTTGTTCTGTCTCTGTCTAGGAACACCCTCTTGTACTCTTCCGAATATTTCAATCGTGGTTTCTCTTGGAGGATCCTGTTCCGCACTGTTTCCGTCCTGAGAATCAGCTTGATTGGTCGGTTTCTCCCCTTCTTAGTACCCCCCTATTCTCTGAAAATTTACAATCCCGTCCATCTCTTCACCTATTTCCGTGATGATTTTCTCAATCTCCTTTCTTTCTTCCTGCTGCCTTTCAGTGTGTGTGTGTGTGTGTGTGTGTGTGTGTGTGTGTGTGTGTGTGTGTGTGTGTGTGTGTGTGTTTGTGTGTGTACTCACCTATTTGTACTCACCTATTTGTGGTTGCAGGGGTCGAGTCATAGCTCCTGGCCCCGCCTCTTCACTGATTGCTACTAGGTCCTCTCTCTCCCTGCTCCATGAGCTTCATCATACCTCGCCTTAAAACTATGTATGGTTCCCGCCTCCACTACTTCACTTTCTAGGCTATTCCACGGCTTGACTACTCTGTGACTGAAGAAATACTTCCTAACATCCCTTTGATTCATCTGAGTCTTCAACTTCCAATTGTGACCTCTTGTGTCTGTGTCCCTTCTCTGGAACATCCCGTCTTTGTCCACCTCGTCTATTCCGTGCAGTATTTTATATGTCGTTATCATGTCTCCCCTGACCCTCCTGGCCTCCAGTGTCGTCAGGCCGATTTCCCTCAACCTTTCTTCGTAGGACAATCCCCGTAGCTCTGGGACTAGTCTTGTTCCAAACCTTTGCACTTTCTCTAATTTCTTGACGTGCTTGATTAGGTGTGGATTCCAAACTGATGCTGCATACTCCAGTATGGGCCTGACGTAAATGGTATACAGAGTCTTGAACGACTCCTTACTGAGGTATCGGAATGCTATCCGTAGGTTTGCCAGGCGCCCGTATGCTGCAGCAGTTATCTGATTGATGTGCGCCTCAGGAGATATGCTCGGTGTTATACTCACCCCCAGATCTTTTTCCTTGAGTGAGGTTTGCAGACTTTGGCCATCTAAACTATATTGTGTCTGCGGTCTTCTTTTCCCTTCCCCAATTTTCATGACTTTGCATTTGGCGGGGTTAAACTCAAGGAGCCAGTTGCTGGACCAGGCTTGTAGCCTGTCCAGGTCTCTTTGTAGTCCTGCCTGATCCTCATCCGATTTGATTCTTCTCATTAACTTCACATCGTCCGCAAACAAGGACACTTCTGAGTCTATCCCTTCCGTTATGTCATTCACATATACCAAGAACAGCACAGGTCCTAGGACTGACCCCTGTGGAACCCCGCTTGTCACAGGCGCCCACTTTGACACCTCGTCACGTACCATGACTCGTTGTTGCCTCGCTGTAAGGTATTCTCTTATCCATTGCAGTGCCTTTCCTGTTATGTGTGCCTAATCCTCTAGCTTTTGCAGTAACCTCTTGTGAGGAACTGTGTCGAAGGCCTTCTTGCAGTCCAAAAAAATGCAGTCGATCCACCCCTCTCTCTCTTGTCTTACTTCTGTCACCTTGTCATAAAACTCTAGTAGGTTTGTGACACAGGATTTTCCTTCCCTGAAACCGTGCTGGTTGTCAATTATACACTTGTTTCTTTCCAGGTGCTCACCACTTTCCTCCTGATGATCTTCTCCATGACCTTGCATACTATACACGTTAGTGATACAGGTCTGTAGTTTAGTGCCTCATGTCTGTCTCCCTTTTTAAAAATTGGGGATACATTTGCCATCTTCCATACCTCAGGGAGTTGCCCAGTTTCAAATGATGTGTTGAAGATCTTTGTTAATGGCACACACAATATCTCTGCTCCATCTTTAAGGACCCACGGAGAGATGTTGTCTGGCCCTACCGCCTTTGAGGTGTCAAGTTCGCATAGTAGCTTTTTCACCTCCTCCTTGGTTATATGTACCTCATCCAGCACTTGCTGGTGAACCCCCCTGTTCTGATTTCCTGGAGTCCTACTGGTTTCCACTGTAAATACTTCTTTAAATCTCGTGTTGAGCTCCTGACATACCTCTCGGTCGTTTCTTGTGAATTCCCCATCACCCTTCCTCAGTCTGATTACCTGGTCCTTGACTGTTGTTTTCCTCCTGATGTGGCTGTACAACAGCTTCGGGTCAGTGTTGACTTTCGATGCTATGTCATTTTCATATTGTCGCTGAGCCTCCCTTCTTATCTGTGCATATTCGTTTCTGGTTCTTCAGCTAATCTCTTTATTTTCCTGAGTTCTCTGTCTTCTGTACCTTTTCCATTCTCTGGTACACCTAGTTTTTGCCTCCCTACACCTTTGGGTGAACCAAGGACTCGTTCTGTTCTTCCAATTATTTCTGTTTCCCTTGGGAACAAACCTCTCCTCTGCCTCCTTGCATTTTGTTGCCACATAGTCCATCATTTCTTGTACTGGTTTTCCTGTCAGTTCCCTCTCCCACTGAATGTCTTGAAGGAAGTTCCTCATGCCTGAGTAGTTCCCCCTTTTGTAGTTTGGTTTTTCCCACCCTATTCCTGCTACTCTCTCCACTTGGAGCTCAACTATGTAGTCGAAGCACAGAACCACATGATCACTATCTCCCAGGGCCTTTCATTCAAGATATCCTCGATGTCCGAACTACTCAAGGTGAATACAAGGTCCAGTCTTGCTGGTTCATCCTCTCCTCTCTCTGTGGTAGTTTCTCTAACATGCTGATGCATGAGGTTTTCCAGTACCACATCCGTCATCTTGGCTCTCCATATTTCGGGACCCCCATGGGACTCCAGGTTTCCCAGTCAATCTCCTTGTGATTGAAATCACCCATAACTAGTAACTTTGCTCCCCCCATGTGTGCTCTCCTGGCCACCTCGGCTAGTGTGTCGACCATTGCTCTGTTGCTCTCATCGTATTCTTCTCTTGGCCTCCTGCAGTTCTGTGGTGGGTTGTACATTACTGCAATTATCACCTTATGTCCCTCAGACTGGATTGTTCCTACTAAGTAGTCCCTTTCACCCGTGCCATCCATTCCTTCCATTTTCTCAAAACCCCACGGGTTTTTAATGAGCAGTGCAACTCCTCCTCCCCCTCTCCTCCCTCTGTCTTTCCTGAGGATTTGATATCCGGGTGGAAAGATTGAATCTGTTATTATTCTGGTGAGTTTTGTTTCTGTGAGTGCTATGATGTCTGGGGATGTCTCTTTGATTCTTTCGTGCCATTCCTCATACTTGTTTGTTATTCCATCTGCATTTGTATACCACACCTTCAACTTCTTTTCTAAGACTGTGGTCTGGGAGGTGTATTGGGGTTGGGGAAGTGGGAGACCTGATAAGGAACTATGGGTGGTTGCTGTGTGTGTGTGTGTGTGTGTGTGTGTGTGTGTGTGTGTGTGTGTGTGTGTGTGTGTGTGTGTGTGTGTGTGTGTGTACTCACCTAGTTGTACTCACCTAGTTGAGGTTGCAGGGGTCGAGTCCAAGCTCCTGGCCCCTCCTCTTCACTGGTCGCTACTAGGTCACTCTCCCTGAACCAAGAGCTTTATCGTTCCTCTGCTTAAAGCTATGTATGGATCCTGCCTCCACTACATCGCTTCCTAAACTATTCCACTTTCTGACTACTCTGTGGCTGAAGAAATACTTCCTAACATCCCTGTGATTCATCTGTGGCTTCAGCTTCCAACTGTGTCCCCGTGTTGCTGTGTCCAGTCTCTGGAACATCCTGTCTTCGTCCAACTTGTCAATTCCTCTCAGTATTTTGTAAGTCGTTATCATGTCCCCCCTATCTCTCCTGTCCTCCAGTGTCGTCAGGTTGATTTCCCTTAACCTCTCCTCGTAGGACATACCTCTTAGCTCTGGGACTAGTCTTGTTGCAAACCTTTGCACTTTCTCTAGTTTCTTTACATGCTTGGCTAGGTGTGGGTTCCAAACTGGTGTGTGTGTGTGTGTGTGTGTGTGTGTGTGTGTGTGTGTGTGTGTGTGTGTGCACTCACCTATTTGAGGTTGCAGTGGTCGAGTCCAAGCTCCTGGCCCCGCCTCTTCACTGGTCGCCACTAGGTCACTCTCCCTGAACCATGAGCTTTATCGTACCTCTGCTTAAAGCTATGTATGGATCCTGCCTCCACTACATCGCTTCCCATACTATTCCACTTCTTGACTACTCTGTGGCTGAAGAAATACTTTCTAACATTCCTGTGATTCATCTGTGTCTTCAGTTTCCAACTGTGTCCCCTTGTTGCTGTGTCCAATCTCTGGAACAACGTGTCTTTGTCCACCTTGTCGATTTCTCTCAGTATTTTGTAAGTCGTTATCATGTCCACCCTATCTCTCCTGTCCTCCAGTGTCGTCAGGTTGATTTCCCTTAACCTCTTTTCGTAGGACATACCTCTTAGCTCTGTGACTAGTCTCGTGGCAAACCTTTGCACTTTCTCTACTTTCCTTACATGCTTTGCTAGGTGTGGGTTCCAAACTGGTGCTGCATACTCCAATATGGGCCTAACGTACACGGTGTACAGGTTCCTGAACGACTCCTTATTAAGATGTCGGAATGCTGTTCTGAGGTTTGCCAGGCGCCCATATGCTGCAGCAGTTATTTGGTTGATGTGCGCTTCAGGAGATGTGCCTGGTGTTATACTCACCCCAAGATCTTTTTCCTTGAGTGAGGTTTGTAGTCTCTGGCCCCCTAGACTGTACTCCGTCTGCGGTCTTCTTTGCCCTTGGTTTGCACACTTGGTTTTTGCCTCCTTGCACCTTTGGGTGAACCATGGGCTCATCCTGGCTTTTTCATTATTCCTGTTTCACTTGGGTACAAACCTCTCCTCAGCTTCCTTGCACATTATTGCTACATATTCCATCATCTCATTAACTGGCTTCCCTGACAGTTCTCTGTCCCACTGAACCTCGTTCAGGAAGTTCCTCATTCCTGTGTAGTCCCCTTTCCTGTAGTTTGGTTTCATTTGTCCTGGACTTCCTGCTTCCCCCTCCACTTGTAGTTCTACTGTGTATTCGAAGCTCAAAACCACATGATCGCTGGCCCCAAGGGGTCTTTCATATGTGATGTCCTCAAAATCTCCACTGCTAAAGGTGAATACTAAGTCCAGTCTTGCTAGTTCATCTTCTCCTCTCTCTCTTGTAGTGTTCCTTATGTGTTGGTACATGAAGTTTTCCAGTACCACCTCCATCATCTTAGCCCTCCATGTATCTTGGCCCCCATGTGGCTCCAAGTTCTCCCAGTCGATCTCCTTGTGGTTAAACTCGCCCATGATCAGGAGCTTTGCACTGCATTCATGAGTTCTTCTGGCCACTGCAGCCAGTGTGTCAACCATCGGTCTATTGCTCTCGTCATACTCTTGCCGTGGCCTCTTGCTGTTCTGTGGTGGGTTATACATCACTGCAATTACCACCTTGGGACCTCCAGAGTGAAGCGTTCCCGCTATGTAATCACTTTCTTCTCCACTGTCTCCTCTCTCCAGCTCGTCAAAATTCCATCGGTGTTTGATCAGCAGTGCCACTCCTCCACCCCCCTGTTCCTTCTGTCTTTCCTCAGGGTCTGGTATCCCGTTGGAAAGATGGCATCTGTTATCATGTTAGGCAAGACACATATGCAACAGATAGGTTTCTTTATTTTGAAATGTTTCGCCTACACAGTAGGCTTCTTCAGTCGAGTACAGAAAAGTTGATAGAAGCAGAAGAGACTTGAAGACGATGTAATCAGTCCATCACCCTTAAAGATTTGAGGTGGTCAGTCCCTCAGTCTGGAGAAGAGCATTGTTCCGAAGTCTGAAACAATATGAAGTTGAATATTGTTTCAGACTTCGGAACAATGCTCTTCTCCAGACTGAGGGAATGACCACCTCAAATCTTTAAGGGTGATGGACTGATTACATCGTCTTCAAGTCTCTTCTGCTTCTATCAACTTTTCTGTACTCGACTGAAGAAGCCTACTGTGTAGGCGAAACGTTTCAAAATAAAGAAACCTAACTGTTGCATATGTGTCTTACCTAACAACCTGTCGGTATTTTATACCATTTTAATGTTCCATCTGTTATCATACCTGTAAACTTGGTTTCTGTGAGCGCTATGATGTCCGGTGATGTCTCTTTGACTCTTTTGTGCCACTCCTCCCACTTGTTTGTTATTCCATCGGCGTTTGTGTAACATACCTTCAGTTTCCTTTCCAATACTGTGGTTTGGGTGGCCTGTGGGGGTAGGAGACCTGGTAGCATACTGTGGGATTCTATGGTTGGGAGTTGGGTGGAAGCTGTGGGTATGGATTGTAGTGTGTGTTGGGATGGTGTGATAGGTTGTGGGGTTCTGATGATAGTTGTGTCTGTGCTTGCCCTTGCTTCTCTGTTTAGCTCTGACTGACCTCTGCTGGTTCCATCCTTGTTTCCTTTCCTAGCTCCTTTCGCTTTTTTGTCCTCTCCCTCAACTGTTGTCTCTCTGTGTTCGGTCTCTGTCTAGGAACACCTTCTTGTACTCTTCCGAGTATTTCAACCGTGGTTTCTCTTGGAGGATCCTGCTCCCCACTGTTTCTGTCCTGAGAATCAGCGTGATCGGTCAGTTTCTCCCATTCAAGTACCCCCCTATTCTCTGAAAATTTACAATCTCGTCCATGTCTTCTCCCCCTATTTCTGTGATGATTTTCCCAATCTCCTTTCTTTCTTCCTGCCGTCTTTCAGTGTGTCCTTTCCTCTCTCTCCCGAAGCCCATGGATAAACACTTATTTTGCCCTTTCCTCCTCCCATTGCCTCTCCCTCTGTGACTCTGGTTCCTGTCTGTATATGGTCATTTTCTCCTTTGATTTTTCCAGTGGCTCTTGGTAGCATGGTTGTGCCTCAGCATTCGACTTATCTCCCTCTCTATCTGCACCCAGCTGCTCTTCCCTTTTACTCCCTGATCCTTCTTTGCAGGCTGATATGACCTTAGCATAATTCATATCTCCCTCCTTCCTGTTCATCCTCTCAGCTTCATATGCTGTGTCTTCTCTGGTCACTGCCCCTGAGACTTGCTTCAGCCTGTTTACCTCAAATTGCAGGTTCGACTTGTGCCTCCCATTTCTTCGTCTCCTTCTCCAACCTCTTTTCCCATTTTGCAGAGAGCTCTTTCTCCATTTTTTCAGAAAGCTCTCCTAATTTTCCCTCCTATTCTTACTCCATCATTTTCCACTGCTCCTCCATCCATTCCTCCCTACCAGTACCATTGTCATCTGATCCCTGATTCCTGCGAGTCCCAACCATTTTTTTTCTTTCCTTCCTTCTTTCCCCCCCTTTTTTTAGTGAAAGAGAGAGATAGATAGATAGAGAGAGAGAGAGAGAGAGAGAGAGAGAGAGAGAGAGAGAGAGAGAGAGAGAGAGAGAGAGAGAGAGAGAGAGAGAGAGAGAGACAGAGACAGAGAGTGAGAGAGAGAGAGAGAGAGAGAGAGAGAGAGAGGAAAGGTAGAAGGAGAGAGAGGGGGAGAGTGAGAAGGGAAAGGGGGAGAGAGTGAGAGAGAGGGAGAAAGACAGAGAATGGGAGGGTAGAAGTAGAGAGAGGGAGAGAAGGGAAAAAACGGGGGGAAGAGAGAGAGAGAGCGAGAGAGAGAGGGGAACAGTAAGAGAGAGAGAGAGGGGGAGAGTGGAACAAAGAGCGCGAGAGAAAGAGTGAGAGAGAGAGGGGGGAGAGGGAGAGAAGGGACAGATAGAAGAGAGAGAGGGGGAGAGAGAGAGAAGGGAGAGAGAGAGAGAGAGAGAGAGAGAGAGAGGAAGAGAGAGAGAGAGAGGGAGAGAGAGAGAGAGAGAGAGAGAGAGAGAGAGAGAGAGAGAGAGAGAGAGGGAGAGAGAGAGGGAGAGAAGGAGGGAGAGAGAGAGAGAGAGATAGCTGTTGTTGAAACATTTTTGGATGACAGGACTCCAGAAAATTTTGCAAGAATTGCTGGCTACACCTCATGGATGAGAAGAGACAGGCAAGGGCAAGGAGGAGGTGTTGCTGTGTGCTTCTCTAAAAGTGTTCATAAGAACATAAGAACATAAGAACGAAGGAACACTGCAGAAGGCCTACTGGCCCATGCGAGGCAGGTCCAAGTCCCTACCGGCTTAAGCCAATGCACCCAACCTAGTCAGGTCAGGTCACATTGACTTAAGGGAGGAACACGGCAACCGACCTGTTAGCACAAGCTATCAGGTCCAACTCACACCCACCCACATCTACTCATGTATTTATCCAACCTATTTTTAAAGCTACACAACGTTCTGGCCTCTATAACGGTACTTGGGAGTTTGTTCCACTCATCCACAACTCTATTACCAAACCAGTACTTTCCTATATCCCTCCTGAATCTGAATTTTTCCAACTTAAAACCATTGCTGCGAGTCCTGTCTAGGCTAGATATTTTCAGCACACTATTTACATCCCCTTTATTTATTCCTGTCTTCCACTTATAAACCTCAATCATATCCCCCCTAATTCTACGTCTTTCTAGAGAGCAGAGGGCCCTTAGTCTATCCTCATAGGGAAGGTTTCTGATACATGGGATCATCTTTGTCATCCTCCTTTGTACATTTTTCCAGAGAATTTATATCCAGAGACCAAAACTGTGCAGCATATCTAAATGAGGCCTAACCAAGGATGAGAGAAGAACAACCTGAGGACTCCTATTATTTAGGAGGATTCTATTAGAGAGACTGTTGTCTTGGGAAGAGATAAAGCTGTTGTTGAAACATTGTCCTGTTTTGGATTTGACATCTGGACTCATCAGTCTATTCAAAAGTGCTCGAATTTGCAAGAATTTTGGTGCATCGGCTTGCCGACTTTATGCCCTCATCTATGTCGTTTATGTAGATTGTGCCCAACACTGACCCCTGTGGAACACCGCTCGTGACGCTTCCCCACTCTGATTTCTCCCCATTTATGCAAACTCTCTGCTGCCTATTTGTCAACCATGCCTCTATCCAGGAAAAAATTTCTCCTCCTATTCCATGTGCTTTAATTTTCCTCAATAGTCTCTGATGTGGGACCCTGTCAAAAGCCTTACTGAAGTCCATATACACAATATCATATTCATTACCATGATCTACCTCCTCAAATACCTTAGTGAAAAAAGTTAATAAATTCGTAAGGCAGGAACGCCCCTTTGTAAAACCATGCTGAGATTCGTTGATTAATTTATGCTTTTCAAGGTGGCTACGAACTGCCTCGGCAATTATTGATGCCCAGCACATTGATGTTGCCACCCCTACACATCTTGAAATGATGTTCTTCAAGCTCTGTATAAACACTAGTACCTCTGTACTAGCATGTTCAATGTACAGACCTCAGTGGCAACATGTAGACCCCATCAACTTCCTAATGGAAAATATTGACTCCCTTCTGCTACAACACAACTGTCAACATATCATAATTGTTGGTGACTTCAACCAGCACCTTATACAGAGGGACTTTGATGACCTTCTTGCAGTGTTTGACATGAGAAACTTTGTTGATTTCCCTACTCATATCTCTGGCTCCTCCCTTGACCCAGTAGTGAGTGATCTGGCAGAAGGCATAGTCACTTGTCAACCCCTCGGCTACGTTGGATCGTCTGACCACAAGGCTGTTTTTACGACACTTAAGATCCCAACAGAAGGAGGTGAGGAGTCCACGCGCACAACCTGGCTATGGGAAAGAGGTAATTGGCCAGCCCTTTGCTCTGAGCTCGCGACCACCGATTGGAATGCTCTTCTCCAAGGGGATGTTGACAACCAAGTGAAAGTCTTCACTGGACACATCCTTAATCTACAACAAGAACACATTCCTCACCGGCAATATGTGACAAAGCCTACAGATCAGCCTTGGTTTGGCTTTCGTTGTAGAGAGGCTGCTACTGCTAAGTACAAAGCATAGCGAAGGTATAAGAGACATCCTACCACCTATAACAGGAACTTGCACACGCAAGCCTGTAGGCATATGGGTGATGTTCAAAAGTGGGCCATTGCTAAATGGGAGGTGGACACTAAAAGAAAGCTAGCATCAGGTAGGGTAGGCTCCAAAACCTGGTGGTCCCTGGTCAAGGACAGACAAGGTTATCTGCCTGATGAACTTATTCCACCTCTAAATCGACAGGATGGGACCTTCTCTACTAGTAGTCAAGAGAAGGCGGACCTGATCCAGTTCCTGATCCAGCAAGGAACCCTCCTTGGCTAGCTGCAAGAACTGTGTCAAAACTGTCAGTGGTGACAATAAGGCAGGAGGAGGTGCACTTCCTTCTTAAATTGCTTGACCAAGAAAAGGCTGTGGGCCCAGACAAGTTGAGCCCAAGATTGTTGAGAAGATGTGCAGACCAGCTAGCAGCACCTCTAACTCGCATCTTTCAGCACTGCCTAGTACAGTGTAAATGGCCCTCTCTATGGAAAGAGGCAAATGTAGTCCCTGTTCACAAAAAGAAGAGCAGAGCAGAAATCAGCAACTACAGACCAGTGTCACTCCTGTCTATCACTGGTAAGATCCTTGAGACAATAATCTCAAGACAAATGACAGAGTTTTTTGACTACCACTCACTACTTTGTGATCGTCAATATGGCTTCAGGAAAGGTTACTCTGCTGCTGATCTGTTATTAAACCTCTCCACTAAGTGGCACCAGTCAATGGATGAATCCAAAGTCAGCTGTGTGGTAGCACTGGACATTGCTGGCGCTTTCGACCGGGTGTGGCACCAGGGCCTCTTAGCAAAACTTCAAGCACTGGGAATTGCAGGCTCTACGCTATGTCTCCTCAGTGATTACCTTCATGGTAGATCTCTAAGTGTAGTTCTCAATGGAACAGAATCAGCAAGACATCCTATTGGGACAAGTGCTCCACAAGGAAGCGTGCTGGGTCCATTGTTATGAAATGTCTACTTTAACGACCTTCTTCATCTCATCCCAGAATCAAATGCATATGCAGACGACTCTACACTGACATTCACTTATCCAAGAGAAGAAATGCCAGCTGCTCTAAGCTACATCAATCACCAGCTGAGAGCTATATCAGCTTGGGGAAATAGATGGCAGATAACATTTGCACCTTAGAAAACGCAAATGATGATCGTCTCTAGGCACCATGATGGTAATGCTGGTGCAGTAGTAAGGATGAATGGGAGGGTGTTGGCACCTGGAGAAGAAGTTGATATCCTTGGGGTGAAATTTGACTCCAAACTAACCATGAAGAACCATGTTGTAAATCTTGCAAACAAGGCAGCCAGGAAGCTTACAGCACTTCGCCGTATCTCGCATCTGCTTGACAGTAGGGGTTGCAAGATCCTGTACGAGGCACACGTACGCTCACACCTTGAGTATGCTCCACTTTCTTGGTTTGCCTGCACCCCCCCCTCTCATCTGCGACTGCTTGACAGAGTAGAGAACAGAGCAAGACGTCTCATCTCTCGCCTGGACCCATCCTGGATAGATCTGTCATTTCAGCAGAGCCTTCAACATAGGAGGGATGTGGGTGGCCTTACTGTTATGTACAAGGCCAATATTGTCAAAATACCACACTTGGATCCACTTCGAGGACAGCATGAAACAAGCTTTTATGCCACAAGACGGGCAGAAAGCAGCAACTTCACTCTGGCTGTACCCTTCTCCAGAACATCACTCCATCTGAGATCATACATACCCAGGATGACTCGAGTATGGAACACATTCGTACAGCATAATGATGTCAACGAGATAAAGTCAGTTGATCAAATGAAAATGCTGGCCCACAGATGGCTCCAACTTCATCCTGTTCCCTACTTGTATGTCTCATAACAATAAAAATGCTTTGAAATGAGCTGATGTAGGTAACAGCTCTTAGCTTGCCAATAAAGTTAGGAATCCTTAACCTGTAAATAGCTTGTCAATAAAGCTAGGGATCCTTAACCTTGTCAAACCCTGTGTAAAAAAAAAAAAAGAGGAAGAGAGAGAGGAAGGGAGAGAAAGAGGAAGAGAGAGAGGAAGAGAGGGAAAGAGGAAGAGAGAGAAAGAGGAAGAGAGAGAAAGAGAGAGGAAGAGAGGGAAAAAGACAAAGAGACGGGGAGAGAAGGGAGGGTTAGAGGGTCACTTCACATGAAGGTGTGAAATCCTGTATATGTGTGTGTGTGTGTGTGTGTGTGTGTGTGTGTGTGTGTGTGTGTATGTGTGTATGTGTGTATGTGTGTGTGTGTGTGTATGTGTGCATGCTACAGCTATTCAAGTGCCTAACAGCAGATCCTG
The DNA here is from genome assembly GCF_038502225.1 of Cherax quadricarinatus. Taxonomy (NCBI): domain Eukaryota; kingdom Metazoa; phylum Arthropoda; class Malacostraca; order Decapoda; family Parastacidae; genus Cherax; species Cherax quadricarinatus. Next base: position 25,708,638 of record NC_091328.1, read on the forward strand.
TACTCACCTAGTTTGTGTGTATGCATGTGTTTATGTAAGCAGTCCTTATTTCACTCGTATGTACTACATATGTTTTGCATATGTACCCATTCTCTTGGTTCCCACTGTACTGTCTTGTGTGCCTAAAATTACGTTCAATTCTGTATGCTAGGCTTCGCTAGGCTACCTCTCATACTAGGCTACCTATCATTAACTGCTTAACTCTCCTACACCTCAATAAATTCTATTAAATGCCAGTAAATGCTGCTTATTCTAATTCTGATAGCTCAAGGAGGGTGACCCCCAATTTTCAGCTAGAGACTGGTGCTGTTGGCCCCATGCAACTCAAACTCGGTGAATATTACGTGCGGCTGGCAGTGGAGTAACAATGCCATCCATCCTGGGTCCCAGTAGTTGAAGATGCTTGATGCTTCTCGGTAATTTTTCCACTAACTTCCTGTAGGCACTGTAGTCTCTAGCTCATCTAATTTTTTCACTCACTGTATTTACTGATATATCTATATATATATATCTTTTATCTCCCTGGTCTTGAGTCGCACTTATTCTTCAAATACCCCACTGCATTATTATGGCAACACTATTTAGGCCTGACACAACCGTTCACCTTCCTTCCCCCGGCCCCCACTTAGCACTTGCACTATTTACTATGTTTTCTTTTCTGTGATCACTTATATTTCATTTTTTCGGGGCTTAAGTGATTATATGCACTCTTATGCGTGCACACGCCTATATCCCACACTCTATTCTTTATGGTACAGTCAGAAATTACTGCCAAAACACGAGCTCAAACTGCATGACTCCTCCACGAGTGTGTGTGTGTTAGTTACCATTTTGTCCTAGGCACATGTCGATTAGACACTTGGCCTGTTGTATATGTGTGTGTGTGTGTGTGTGTGTGTGTGTGTGTGTGTGTGTGTGTGTGTGTGTGTGTGTGTGTGTGTGTGTGTGTGTGTGTGTGTGTGTATGTGTGTGTGTGGGTGGGTGTGTACTCACCTCACCTAGTTGTGGTTGCGGGGGTCGAGCCACAGCTCCTAGCCCCGCCTCTTCAACTGGCCGCTACCTGGTTACTCTTCCCTCTCTGTGAGCTTTATCATACGTCTTCTTAAAGCTATGTATGGATCCTGCCTCCACTACATCAATGCCCAGGCTATTCCACTTCCTGACAACTTTGTGACTGAAGAAATATTTCCTAACATCCTTGTTGTTCATTCGAGTCTTGAGCTTTCAACTGTGATCCGTTGTTGCTGTGTCCCATCTCTGGAACATCCTGTCTCTGTCCACCTTGTCTATACCTCTCAGTATTTTATATGTCATTATCATATCCCCCCTAAATCTCCTGTCTTCCAGTGTCGTCAGGTCGACTACCCTTAACCTCTCCTCATAGGACATACCTCTTAGCTCCGGGACTAGTCTTGTTGCAAACCTTTGCACTTTCTCTAGCTTCCTTACATGCTTGGCTACGTGAGGGATCCAAACTGGAGCTGCATATTCCAATATGGGCCTAACGTACACGGTGTACAGGGTCCTGAATGACTCCTTATTTAGATGTCAGAATGCTGTTCTTAGATTTGCCAGGCACACATATGCTGCAGCAGTTATTTGGTTGATATGCGTCTCAAGGGATGTTCCTGGTGTTATACTCACACCAAGATCTTTTCCCTTGAATGAAGTTTGTGTGCTATGGCCCCCTAGACTGTACTCCGTCTGTGGTCTTCTTTGTCCTTCCACAATCTTCAAGACTTTGCACTTGGAAGGGTTGAACTCCAGGAGCCAGTTTCTGGACCAGGCTTGCAGTCTGTCCAGATCCCTCTGTAGTTGTGCCTGGTCTTCGTCCGATTGAATTCTTCTCATCAACTTCACATCATCTGCAAACAGGGACACCTCAGAGTCTATTCCTTCCCTCATGTCGTTCACAAATACCTGTGGCACCCCGCTCGTTACCGGCGCCTACTCTGACACCTTGCCACGTACCATGACTCGCTGTTATCTTCCTGACAGGTATTCCCTGATTCACTGTAGTGTCTTCCCTCATATTCCTGCCTGGTCCTCCAACTTCCGCACTAATCTCTTGTGTGGAACTGTGTCAAACGCCTTCTTACACTCCAAGAAAATGCAATTTACCCACCCCTCTCTCTCTCTTCTTACTGCCGTCACCCCTGTCATAGAACTCCAGTAGGTTTGTGACGCAGGATTTTGCGTCCCTGAAACCGTGCTGGCTGTCGTTCATAAGCTCATTCCTTTCTAGGTGTTCCACCACTCTTCACCTGACAATTTTCTCCATGACCCTGCATACTATACACGTCAGTGACACTGGTCTGTAGTTTAATGCTTCTTGTCTGTCTCCTTTTTTAAAAATTGGGACTACATTTGCTGTCTTCCATACTTCTGGCAGTCGTCCTGTTTCGATAGATGTGTTGAAGACAGTAGTTAGTGGTACACAAAGCACCTCTGCTCCCTCTCTCAGGACCCATGGAGAGATGTTATCTGGCCCTATCACCTTTGAGGTATCTAGCTCGCTTAACAGCCTCTTCACCTCTTCCTCGGTTGTATGTATTGTGTCCAACACTTGATGGTGTACCCTACCTCTCTGCCTTCCTGGAAGCCCTTCTGTCTCCTCTGTGAACACTTCTTTGAATCTCCTGTTGAGCTCCTCACATACTTCACGGTCGTTTTTTGCGACCTCCCCTCCTTCCTTTCTCAGCCTGATTACCTGGTCCTTGACTGTTGTTTTCCTCCTGAAGTGGTTGTACAACAGTTCTGGGTCAGATTTGGCTTTCGCTGCTATGTCATTCTCATATTGCATTTGGGCCTTCCGTCTTACCTGTGCATATTCATTTCTGGGTATACGACTGGTCTCCTAATTCTCCTGGGTCCTTTGCCTTCTATACTTCTTCCATTCCCTAGCACACTTAGTTTTGGCCTCCCTGCACCTTTGGGAGAACTATACTTAACCTGTAAATAGCTTGTCAATAAAGCAAGGGATCCTTAACCTAACCTTGTCAAACCCTGTGTACAAAAAAAAAGAGAGAGAGAGAGGTAGTGTCAGTAGGTGAGTGGGGGTACAGAGTGGGTGGAGGTGGGGGTCTCCTGTGCTCCTGAGTAGGGGTTAGGGAAAAACCTTGAGGGTGAGGTGGAGACTGTTATTGGAGACACTGTTTTATGCTGGTGTGCCCAGAACTAATCTGCTCCTCACTCTTGTATATCTTAATATTCTAACAACGTACTAATAGTAATACTAATAATACTAACAATAACAATACTATACTAATAATGCTAATACTCAGCTTCTACAAGCCTGAACACTGTACTGTGTTTATAGTCATTAGTATACCCACGTATATCAATATACTAATATACTAATAGTACTACCCCTAAACAATAGTAATACCAAATAATACTAATATCAATCTGCTCCCCACCAATAACACTAATGTATGACAATCACTCTGGAGCAGGGTTTGTAACAGCCAGCTACCAGTGATCTTAGTGCCGGCTTTATTACTCAAACTTCCCCCTTAACCACAAACATAGGTCATTTGTATGTTATTCCTCAGAGGTGCCGTCCATCCCGATGAATGCTGTACAATGACTCTTCTGCTCCTTGCCCTTCCACCTGTCCTTCTCTTCAATTATTCTACTCTCATTGCCCGTTTGAGTCCTAATTTTCCACATTTATCACTTGTATATTGCTACTGTTGTTAAATAACACTTCACTTTTGGTAAGTAACACTTCTTATTTGTAATGACACACAGCGTGCTATGGCGGCACTACTTCCTGGAGGCCTACTCCTTCCACCTTCTCTGGTTTTATATATATATATATATATATATATATATATATATATATATATATATATATATATATATATATATATATATATATATATATATATATATTCGCTGCCTGACCACGGTGGAGTGCGGTTATGCTCGGCACCCCTCTGCTGTTTTCAGGCGAGCTACCTCAGTTCGTCACAACCTTTGAGAAGTGAGGACGTGCGCTGCTCATTTACCAATATGGTGCTGCATAGCTACAGGCGCATCAACACTGTTTGCGTTGAGTTGACCCGTGGGGCTGTCACTGGAGCCACGATGGACTTGTTACTACCGGCGATTATCCGTGATACCTACGGTATCGCAAATGAAGAGATATGTGGTGTAGCACTTAATGGGACGACACGGATCTTCGTTAAAATGACGTCAGCAAATGTTTATGAAGCGGTGGTGGATAAGTATCAAGAGACCATTATAGCCGTCAATTCAGCTGTATCAGTACGTCTTCATGATGTATCACGACACTACACATGGGTTAAAATAAGGAATGTGCCTTTTGAGGCGAATGAATTTGTTATAAAAGATGAACTACGTAATTATGGTACGGTTCATATGGCCTCTGCAGGTCGGTGGGCCGCTGGACCTTATGCTGGAAGTTTGGAGGGAACATATTCAGTCAAAATGACCTTACGCCATCCCATACCGTCCTATATTATGTTGCAAGCATTTCGAACTCAAGTATATGTAACATATGCGGGCCAACGTCGTACGTGTCGGCTGTGTGGGTCGTATGACCACATAGCGGCACAGTGTGGTAAGCGTCGTGGGAATCTCCAAATATCGCAACAGCAACAACCGGAAGAGGTCGAGGAAGTTGAAGGACGAGAACAGTCTTATGCTCACCCGTCTCGACAACGGACATCTTGGAGTGAAGAGGTAAAAAAAGCGCAGGAGAATGCTTTGGAGGATGCAAAACAGCGAGAAGAATCACCGTCACTGGACATAAATAAAGTATTTGAAGAGACTCTGCCCACTATGGGGGACGAGGATGTAGCGGCGTCTTTAGTGAAGGCACTGGATGTATTGTTAGACGAGTCGATCGTCAACCGTGTGGAGGATCCAGGTGCAAATTTGGGATCGGTTGAGCATCATGGTGAGGCGACGGATGAAAGCATTGAGTCTGGTGTGTCGCAAGGTATGATGGTGAATATAGCAGAAGTGGAGGTGCATCATGATAGTACTAAAGAAATCCCAATGCAGGTGGAGGATAGGACGCGAAAGCGAACTGCGACCCCATCAGACTCAGACGGTGGTCTGGTGGCTAAAGCTCCCGCTTCACACACGGAGGGCCCGGGTTCGATTCCCGACGGGTGAAAATTCCGACACGTTTCCTTACACCTGTTGTCCTGTTCACCTAGCAGCAAATAGGTACCTGGGTGTTAGTCGACTGGTGTGGGTCGCATCCTGGGGGACAAGATTAAGGACCCCAATGGAAATAAGTTAGACAGTCCTCGATGACGCACTGACTTTCTTGGGTTATCCTGGGTGGCTAACCCTCCGGGGTTAAAAATCCGAACAAAATCTTATCTTATCTTATCTTATCTCCTGCCCAAAGGCCAGGGAAAAAGTCTTGGGCGGATGTACAGAGGAAAGGGAACAGTGAATCCACGAAACGAGAGTTTATCAAGGTGATTCCCAAAAAAGGGGAGAGGGATAGAGGTGTAAAATGTATAAGTGAAAAGTCTATACCTAGAACCAAAGGAAAATCCCATTAATTGACTTTAAGGTTTTGACAATAAATATTAACGGTTTGAGATCTGAGCGGAAGCGAAAGTGGTTTAATGAATTTTTGGTGCGTCTAGATGTGGATGTGGTATTTATCCAAGAACACAATTGCAGAATTGGATATGAGTTAGAAATAGATGGTTACGATGTGTATATGGAATATGCGACGAGGTTAAAAGGAGGCGTCGCCATTCTGGTAAAGGAAAATAGCCCGTTTGTAGTACGCCATAGTGAAAGGGGGGAGGGGAGAGTGATTAGGGTGGATGGTTTATGGGGTAGAGTACACATAAGTTTTGTATGTGTATATGGGCCGGCCGAGGGAGATGTACGACTTAAAACTCGTTTTGTACAAGATGTATTAGTATATTATCTACGTAGTTTACCAAATGTATCAATAATAGGGGGCGACTGGAATTGTGTAATACGACGAAAAGACGTGGAGCCTCGAGGAGCGGGTTGTTGCTTGGGGTTCCTGGGAGATTTATTGACGAGTGTGGGTTTAATGGATGTGTGTGGGGGGGGTGGCAATGTGGAGCATACTTTCATTAGACGAGATTATGCGGCGAGATTGGATAGAATGTACGTGTCTAGTGCGGTTACAGTGCGGAGAGTGAGTGTGATAAATGTGGTTTTTTCGGATCATAGAGGAGTTGTAATGGATGTAGATATTGAGGGTGTGCCTAGAAGGGGTCCGTCATTTTGGAAATTAAATGTAAAGTTATTGAAGAGAGAGGAAAGTCGTTTGTCTTTTGGGCATATGTGGGAACGCCTTGTGGTTGAAGCACCTGGAGATGTGGCTTTGGTTAATTGGTGGGAAACGATAACCAAAAAGCGAATTAAGGAATATTATATTAGTCAGGGAGTGAGATATAATCAGTTACAGTATGGTTTCCAACGATATTTAGAGGGGCAGTTGCGCGACTGCTATGTACAAGCAAATGCTAATTATCCTGTTACAGAAATTGAACGAATTAAGGAGCAACTACGAAATTTACAAAACGAAAGGTTTGATGGGGAAAGGCTTAAGGGTGGAATCGAAGAGGTTTTGTGGGGAGATCGGCCGTCGGCGTGTGTGTTGAGGAATCAACACAGACGTCGCAAAGCAATGGAGTTAATGGGGTTGAATGTCCAGGTAGGTATGCAGGGGTATAGAGTGAATCAGGTGTTGACGACGACGGAGGGTATGAGTGGGTATATTGATGCTTGGGTTAAATTGAAAACGCAAAGTGTTGGAATAAGTGAAATTGCATTGCAGTCAATCGGTAGGTTTGTGCGTTGTGAGCTGGAGGAGCATGATCGTTTGATGTTGGGAGGGCCGATAACGGAGTGTGAGACTTGGGAGGCTTTATCTGGGGCGCAATTGGGTAAGGCGCCAGGAATAGATGGGTTGCCCAGCGACTTTTATCTTCAAAATTGGAACGTTTTAAAGGGGTTTTTGGTACGTTTATTCAATATCATGAAGCGGGATGGGGTTTTAGGGGAACAACAAAGGTTGGCTGTGGTCGTCCTAGTTCCTAAAGGCGAGCCATTAACGGTTAAAGATTATCGTGCAATCTCGTTATTATGTGGGGACTATAAAATTTTTGGAAGGATCTTGGCCAACAGAATAAAAAAAGTCCTGGGCAAAGTGATTGACAAGGGACAATATGGGGTGCCGGGCAGGTCTATGTATGAAGGTCACGGTATGATTAGAAGTTTTATTGAAGAAAGAGTAAGATTGGGAGGGGGGGGTATTGGCTATAGATTGGGAGGCGGCATATGATAGTGTGGAACGGGAGACGTTATGGAAGATAATGAGATGGCAGGGGTTTGGGGCGGAAATTATATCATGGGCCAAATTAATGTATCAGGAAGCATCTTTGCGTGTGCAGGTGAATGGGAGGTTGGGAGATCGGATTCAGATGGGAAGGGGTTTGCGTCAAGGTTGTCCCCTTTCACAAATTTTTTTTGCTTGTTTTCAAGATCCCTTTTATAGAGGGATAAGGGTTTTATTGGAAGCAAATAGGATGGGTAATGTAAGGGGTGGGGAAGCGGGCATTGTTGGATATGTCGACGACACGACGATTTTGGTGAGAGAAACATGGATTTGATTCGGGTAGAAAAGTTAGTGAAAGTTTTTGAAAAGGCTACTGACATGACGATCAACATGGGGAAAACAAAGTATATGAATCTTGGAAAAGGGTCGCGTGAGGAAGGAATGGTAGCTGAAAGGTGGGAAAGGGTGGACCAAATAAAGATATGTGGGATCGTTTATGTAAATGATATCAAGTCAGCACAACAAATAAATTCCGTGCGTATCGTTGATAGTGTTCTGAAGCGTCTTAGTGGGTTAAGAGCTGCTAATTTAAGTTTGCAACAAAGGGTGATAACAACGAATATGCTATTATATAGTAAACTATGGCATGTTACAGTAATATTTCCGATACTTCGTTGTGAGTTGAAAAGGTTACAAAAAAGTGTTTTTAGATTCATTTGGGGAACAGGGAGCGAATGGTTAAGTAGAGCGGTTGTCACACTCCCGGTTGGCCGTGGAGGGCTGGGTCTTGTAGATGTCGAAAAGAGGATAATAAGTATGTATTTAAAACATAGTTATAAGCGGGAGGGAGGGGTGAAAAAAGACGGTCTTCATAGGATACATCAGGATATGCGACGGTGGTGGGGGGGTCGGGAGTTCATGATGGGTGAGGCAATGTTACGGGTCTTCATAAACGTGAGGGATCCTTCACATATTAAATTGAGAAATCTTGATAGGGCAGATGGTAAGGCTCTGGTAGCTGCGGTAGAAGGAGTTTATCCGATGTATGATTGGCGTAATATTTGGGGGCGTTTAAACAAATTGCGTTTAAAACCTAAGGTCAGAGAAGTTATGTATAGATTTTTACATGGAATCTTGCCGTCAGGAATGGTTTTATTCTATAAGAGAATACGAGAGGATGGGGAATGCAAGGATTGTGGAGGATTAGTGACTATTTATCATACGGTATATTTTTGCGATTGTATTGAACTTATAAGGGTTTGGATGGTTAAGGTTTTAAGGTTAGTGGGGGGAGGGGGTTTGCAGGTTTTGAGGGTTTTAAGTTTAGATATAACTGGGGTGAATAAAAGGGTTGAGAATGCGATTGGGTATATGATTACGGATTATATATACATGATGTGGGCTATGAGGGAGGCGAACGTGCGTGCAAGAATTAATGCATTGGCAGCAACGTTTTATAGGACACAGTGTAGAAATAAAGGGGTGTATGGAGGGAGATGGGAGAGAGATTTAGTGAGGGTTATCGAAATTTTACATTAAGGGATTTATGGGATTTGCAAAATGGGTAAGGGGATACGACGGGCTATTTTCCTAGACTTGGGTGTGAGCATGGAGAGCTGTTTATATGGATGTATAATTGAGTTTTGATATCTAGAGGCAATAGGGTTATTACCCCGAGGGTTTCAGCAACTACACAGTTATCATTTAGAAAGGTGTAGCACTACGATTGCATATTTTTTATCATGTATAAATCATTTCAAGGACTTTATGATGAAAATTTTCAATGAGACTCAAATATGTTATAGGTGTCTTTACTGTTTTTGATTCAATTGTAAGTGGTAAAAAGTGTTTCCTAGCATAAGCAATTGGTTTTTATTTTATGTTATATTTTATGCTGTGTTACAGTGTGCTTTTCAGTAATATTATATTACATGTAACTAGTTTGCATTATTTTTCTTTGTTTTGCTGAGATGTAAAATATCACATCGTAGTTTTGTTTTGTTATATTGGATGTTTTTATAGTGACTTTTAGTATTATCCCGTTTCCTTCTTTGAATACTAAATACCTATGTATGTTAAGATCTCGTGATAATCGCCAAAATTAATGTTTTGAGTATCGTGGTGCTCTGTTAAGCACCTGAGATCTTAGAATTAGTCTTGCATACGTGTGAGTTGACAGGCAGAAACCCCACCTAGTATGTGCCTGATGTAGTCTCATGTAGTGTAACGTGTGTGCTTGTGTATGTGTGTCATTGTGCGTGTTTTTTTTTTTATCTCTGTTTTATTGTACAATCTTCATAATTTCCAGTGTTTGATGTTTGGTAATATGTAACCTTGTTAGAGATGTTCTTTAACAAATAAAACAATATCACTGTAATGTATAGTGTTGTGTGTGAGAGTGTATTACCACTGTAATATACGGTGTGTTGTGTGTGAGAGTGTATTACCACTGTAATATACGGTGTGTTGTGTGTGAGAGTGTATTATCACTGTAATATACGGTGTGTTGTGTGTGAGAGTGTATTATCACTGTAATATACGGTGTGTTGTGTGTGAGAGTGTATTATCACTGTAATATACGGTGTGTTGTGTGTGAGAGTGTATTATCACTGTAATATACGGTGTGTTGTGTGTGAGAGTGTATTATCACTGTAATATACGGTGTGCTGTGTGTGAGAGTGTATTATCACTGTAATATACGGTGTGTTGTGTGTGAGAGTGTATTACCACTGTAATTACCACTGTAATATACGGTGTGTTTGTGTGTGTAATATACGGTGTGTTGTGTGTGAGAGTGTATTATCACTGAGTGTATTACCACTGTAATATACGGTGTGTTGTGTGTGAGAGTGTATTACCACTGTAATATACGGTGTGTTGTGTGTGAGAGTGTATTATCACTGTAATATACGGTGTGTTGTGTGTGAAAGTGTATTACCACTGTGTGTTGTGTGTGAGAGTGTATTACCACTGTAATATACGGTGTGTTGTGTGTGAGTGTATTATTACCACTGTAATATACGGTGTGTTGTGTGTGAGAGTGTATTATCACTGTAATATACAGTGTGTTGTGTGTGAGAGTGTATTATCACTGTAATATACGGTGTGTTGTGTGTGAGTGTATTACCACTGTAATATACGGTGTGTTGTGTGTGAGAATGTATTACCACTGTAATATACAGTGTGTTGTGTGTGAGAGTGTATTATCACTGTAATATACGGTGTGTTGTGTGTGAGAGTGTATTATCACTGTAATATACGGTGTGTTGTGTGTGAGAGTGTATTATCACTGTAATATACGGTGTGTTGTGTGTGAGTGTATTACCACTGTAATATACGGTGTGTTGTGTGTGAGAGTGTATTATCACTGTAATATACGGTGTGTTGTGTGTGAGAGTGTATTATCACTGTAATATACGGTGTGTTGTGTGTGAGAGTGTATTATCACTGTAATATACGGTGTGTTGAGTGTGAGTGTATTACCACTGTAATATACGGTGTGTTGTGAGTGTATTACCGGTGTGTTGTGTGTGAGAGTGTATTACCACTGTAATATACGGTGTGTTGTGTGTGAGAGTGTATTATCACTGTAATATACGGTGTGTTGTGTGTGAGAGTGTATTATCACTGTAATATACGGTGTGTTGTGTGTGAGAGTGTATTACCACTGTAATATACGGTGTGTTGTGTGTGAGAGTGCATTACCACTGTAATATACGGTGTGTTGTGTGTGAGAGTGTATTACCACTGTAATATACGGTGTGTTGTGTGTGAGAGTGTATTACCACTGTAATATACGGTGTGTTGGGTGTGAGAGTGTATTACCACTGTAATATACGGTGTGTTGTGTGTGAGTGTATTACCACTGTAATATACGGTGTGGTGTGTGTGAGAGTGTATTATCACTGTAATATACGGTGTGTTGGGTGTGAGAGTTTATTACCACTGTAATATACGGTGTGTTGTGTGTGAGTGTATTACCACTGTAATATACGGTGTGTTGTGTGTGAGAGTGTATTATCACTGTAATATACGGTGTGTTGTGTGTGAGAGTGTATTACCACTGTAATATACGGTGTGTTGTGTGTGAGAGTGTATTACCACTGTAATATACAGTGTGTTGTGTGTGAGAGTGTATTATCACTGTAATATACGGTGTGTTGTGTGTGAGAGTGTATTATCACTGTAATATACGGTGTGTTGTGTGTGAGAGTGTATTATCACTGTAATATACAGTGTGTTGTGTGTGAGAATGTATTATCACTGTAATATACGGTGTGTTGTGTGTGAGTGTATTACCACTGTAATATACGGTGTGTTGTGTGTGAGAGTGTATTACCACTGCAATATACGGAGTGTTGTGTGTGAGAGTGTATATCCACTGTAATATACGGTGTGTTGTGTGTGAGAGTGTATATCCACTGTAATATACGGTGTGTTGTGTGTGAGAGTGTATATCCACTGTAATATACGGTGTGTTGTGTGTGAGAGTGTATTACCACTGTAATATACGGTGTGTTGTGTGTGAGAGTGTATTACCACTGTAATATACGGTGTGTTGTGTGTGAGAGTGTATATCCACTGTAATATACGGTGTGTTGTGTGTGAGTGTAACACCAATGTAACATACGGTGTGGTGTGTGTGAGAGTGTATTATCACTGTAATATACGGTGTGTTGTGTGTGAGAGTGTATTATTACTGTAATATACGGTGTGGTGTGTGTGAGAGTGTATTATCACTGTAATATACGGTGTGTTGTGTGTGAGAATGTATTACCACTGTAATATACGGTGTGTTGTGTGTGAGAGTGTATTATCACTGTAATATACGGTGTGGTGTGTGTGAGAGTGTATTATCACTGTAATATACGGTGTGTTGTGTGTGAGAGTGTATTACCACTGTAATATACGGTGTGTTGTGTGTGAGAGTGTATTATCACTGTAATATACGGTGTGTTGTGTGTGAGAGTGTATTATTACTGTAATATACGGTGTGTTGTGTGTGAGAGTGTATTATTACTGTAATATACGGTGTGTTGTGTGTGAGTGTATTACCACTGTAATATACGGTGTGTTGTGTGTGAGAGTGTATTATTACTGTAATATACGGTGTGTTGTGTGTGAGTGTATTATCACTGTAATATACGGTGTGTTGTGTGAGAGTGTATTATCACTGTAATATACGGTGTGTTGTGTGTGAGAGTGTATTATTACTGTAATATACGGTGTGTTGTGTGTGAGAGTGTATTATTACTGTAATATACGGTGTGTTGTGTGTGAGTGTAATACCAAAGTAACATACGGTGTGGTGTGTGTGAGAGTGTATAACCACTGTACTGAATGGTGTCGTTATTAGATCTCGGGTTAAGTGCGATTCTAGTGCAGTAATCTTTTGTCGTGTATCTTTTTAATATATTTCTGTCATTTGTATCGCACTGTTTTAAATAAAATATAATATATATATATATATATATATATATATATATATATATATATATATATATATATATATATATATATATATATATATATATATATATATATATAAAGCCTGTAATTGTTTTACATGATGGCAGGATTGCTGGTGTATTTTGTCTGTCTCATAAATATGCAAGATTACATGTAAGTCTTGCTACTTCTACTTACACTTAGGTCACACTACACATACATGTACAAGCATATATATACACACCCCTCTGGGTTTTCTTCTATTTTCTTTCTAATTCTTGTTCTTGTTTATTTCCTCTTATCTCCATGGGGAAGTGGAACAGAATTCTTCCTCTGTAAGCCATGCGTGTCGTAAGAGGCGACTAAAATGCCGGGAGCAAGGGGCTAGTAACCTCTTCTCCTGTATATATTACTAAATTTAAAAGGAGAAACTTCAGTTTTTTCTTTTGGGCCACCCCACCTCAGTGGGATACGGCTGGGACGTTGAAAGAAGAAGAATATATATATATATATATATATATATATATATATATATATATATATATATATATATATATATATATATATATATATATATATATATATATATATGTCGTGCCGAATAGGCAGAACTTGCGAACTTGGCTTAAATAGCAACGCTCGTCTTGCCATATAGGACAAGTGAAAATTTGTGTATTCAATAATTTCGCCAAAATCATTCTGAACCTAACGAAAAAAATATATTTCACTGTGTTTGTTTAGCATTAAATTACTGTAAACAAATCTAAAATATATTTAGTTGGGTTAGGCTAAAATAAATTGCGCTTGTTGTAATAAGGTTAGGTAAGTTTTCTAAGTTCCTTTTGGTGCAAAATTATAAATTTTTACATCAACATTAATGAAAAAAATATATCTTTAAACGCATAAGAGAAAATTTTATAAAGGACTTAATTTTAAATGAGTTCTTGCTAATTGACCAGTTATACATATTCGGCACGACATATATATATATATGTCGTGCCGAATAGGCAGAACTTGCGATCTTGGCTTAAATAGCAACGCTCATCTTGCCATATAGGACAAGCGAAAATTTGTGAATGCAATAATTTCGCCAAAATCATTCTGAACCTAACGAAAAAAATATATTTCACTGTGTTTGTTTAGTATTAAATTATTGTAGACAAATCTAAAATATATTTAGTTGGGCTAGGCTAAAATAAATTGTTTTTGTTATAATAAGGTTAGGTAAGTTTTCTAAGATTCTTTTGGAGCAAAATTAAAATTTTTTACATTAACATTAATGAAAAAAATATATCTTTAAACGTATAAGAGAAAATTTTAGAAAGGTCTTAATTTTAAATGAGTTCTTGCTAATTGACCAGTTTTACATATTCGGCACTACATATATATATATATATATATATATATATATATATATATATATATATATATATATATATATATATATATATATATATATATATATATATATTTCTTTCTTTCTTTCAACACACCAGCCATATCCCACCGAGGCGGGGTGGCCCAAAAGGAAAAACGAAAGTTTCTCCTTTTACATTTAGTAATATATACAGGAGAAGAGGTTACTAGCCCCTTGCTCCCGGCATTTTAGTCGCCTCTTACAACACGCATGGCTTACGGAGGAAGAATTCTGTTCCACTTCCCCATGGAGATAAGAGGAAATAAACAAGAATAAGAACTAGAAAGAAAATAGAAGAAAACCCAGAGGGGTGTGCATATATGTGCTTGTACATGTATGTGTAGTGTGACCTAAGTGTAAGTAGAAGTAGCAAGACGTACCTGAAATCTTGCATGTTCATGAGACAGAAAAAAGGACACCAGCAATCCTACCATCATGTAAAACAATTACAGGCTTTCGTTTTACACTCACTTGGCAGGACGGTAGTACCTCCCTGGGCGGTTGCTGTCTACCAACCTACTACCTATATATTTATAATATATATATACATATATTTATAATATATATACATATATTTAATATATATATATACAAATATTTATAATATATATATACATATATTTATAATATATATATACATATATTTATAATATATATATGCATATATTTATAATATATATATACATATATTTATAATATATATACATATATTTAATATATATATATATATATATATATATATATATATATATATATATATATTTATATATATATATATATATATATATATATATATATATATATATATATATATATATATATATATATATATATATATATATATATATATATATATATATATATATATTTCTTTTCTCGCTAGTTTGTTCACTCTCGCTGTATGCTATCTCACAGTTTCTCATTACCCATCCTCTCTTAATTTTTTTTGATCTTTTGTCCTTCGTCACTCGCTTTGCATTTTGTATATGTGTAACTGTGTGGCAACAGTGCCTACTAGGCCTCTAACGATTTGGCACTTTCAAATTTTGTTGTATAATTTCAGGCTTTTCATCTGTTTTAACTAATAACTTTGTAGGATTGTTCGCTGATGTTGTCACTATCGCTGGTTGCTGCACGCCTTAAAAACACTAAAATTCTCAGAGCCTTGTGACCCTCTACACTCTACCGCCTCCGGCTGTGTGTGTGTGTGTGTGTGTGTACTCACCTAGTTGTACTCACCTAGTTGAGGTTGCGGGGGTCGAGTCCGAGCTCCTGGCCCCGCCTCTTCACTGATCGCTACTAGGTCACTCTCCCTGAGCCGTGAGCTTTATCATACCTCTGCTTAAAGCTGTGTATGGATCCTGCCTCCACTACATCGCTTCCCAAACTATTCCACTTACTGACTACTCTGTGGCTGAAGAAATACTTCCTAACATCCCTGTGATTCATCTGTGTCTTCAGCTTCCAACTGTGTCCCCTTGTTACTGTGTCCAATCTCTGGAACATCCTGTCTTTGTCCACCTTGTCAATTCCTCTCAGTATTTTGTATGTCGTTATCGTGTCCCCCCTATCTCTCCTGTCCTCCAGTGTCGTCAGGTTAATTTCCCTTAACCTCTCCTCGTAGGACATACCTCTTAGCTCTGGGACTAGTCTTGTTGCAAACCTTTGCACTTTCTCTAGTTTCTTCACGTGCTTGGCTAGGTGTGGGTTCCAAACTGGTGCCGCATACTCCAATATGGGCCTAACGTACACGGTGTACAGGGTCCTGAATGATTCCTTATTAAGATGTCGGAATGCTGTTCTGAGGTTTGCTAGGCGCCCATATGCTGCAGCAGTTATTTGGTTGATGTGCGCTTCAGGAGATGTGCCTGGTGTTATACTCACCCCAAGATCTTTTTCCTTGAGTGAGGTTTGTAGTCTCTGACCCCCTAGACTGTACTCCGTCTGCGGCCTTCTTTGCCCTTCCCCAATCTTCATGACTTTGCACTTGGTGGGATTGAACTCCAGGAGCCAATTGCTGGACCAGGTCTGCAGCCTGTCCAGATCCCTTTGTAGTTCTGCCTGGTCTTCGATCGAGTGAATTCTTCTCATCAACTTCATGTCATCTGCAAACAGGGACACCTCAGAGTTTATTCCTTCCGTCATGTCGTTCACAAATACCAGAAACAGCACTGGTCCTAGGACTGACCCCTGCGGGACCCCGCTGGTCACAGGTGCCCACTCTGACACCTCGCCACGTACCATGACTCGCTGCTGTCTTCCTGACAAGTATTCCCTGATCCATTGTAGTGCCTTCCCTGTTATCCCTGCTTGGTCCTCCAGTTTTTGCACCAATCTCTTGAGTGGAACTGTGTCAAACGCCTTCTTGCAGTCCAAGAAAATGCAATCCACCCACCCCTTTCTCTCTTGTCTTACTGCTGTAACCATGTCATAGAACTCCAGTAGGTTTGTGACACTGGATTTCCCGTCCCTGAAACCATGTTGGCTGCTGTTGATGAGATCATTCCTTTCTAGGTGTTCCACCACTCTTCTCCTGATAATCTTCTCCATGATTTTGCATACTATACATGTCAGTGACACTGGTCTGTAGTTTAATGCTTCATGTCTGTCTCCTTTTTTAAAGATTGGGACTACATTTGCTGTCTTCCATGCCTCAGGCAATCTCCCTGTTTCGATAGATGTATTGAATATTGTTGTTAGGGGTACACATAGCGCCTCTGCTCCCTCTCTCAATACCCATGGGGAGATGTTATCTGGCCCCATTGCCTTTGAGGTATCTAGCTCACTCAGAAGCCTCTTCACTTCTTCCTCGGTTGTGTGCACTGTGTCCAGCACTTGGTGGTGTGCCCCACCTCTCCGTCTTTCTGGAGTCCCTTCTGTCTTCTCTGTGAACACTCCTTTGAATCTCTTGTTGAGTTCTTCACATACTTCACGGTCATTTCTTGTTGTCTCTCCTCCTTCCTTCCTTAGCCTGATTACCTGGTCCTTGACTGTTGTTTTCCTCCTGATGTGGCTGTACAACAGTTTCGGGTCAGATTTGGCTTTCGCTGCTATGTCATTTTCATATTGTCTTTGGGCCTCCCTTCTTATCTGCGCATATTCGTTTCTGGCTCTACGACTGTTCTCCTTATTCTCCTGGGTCCTTTGCCTTCTATATTTCTTCCATTCCCTAGCACACTTGGTTTTTGCCTCCCTGCACCTTTGGGTAAACCATGGGCTCATCCTGGCTTTTTCATTAATCCTGTTACCCTTGGGTACAAACCTCTCCTCAGCCTCCTTGCATTTTGTTGCTACATATTCCATCATCTCATTAACTGGCTTCCCTGCCAGTTCTCTGTCCCACTGAACCCCGTTCAGGTAGTTCCTCATTCCTGTGTAGTCCCCTTTCTTGTAGTTTGGCTTTATTCGTCCTGGCCTTCCTGCTTCTCCCTCCACTTGTAGCTCTACTGTGTATTCGAAGCTTAAAACCACATGGTCACTGGCCCCAAGGGGTCTTTCATATGTGATGTCCTCGATATCTGCACTACTCAAGGTGAATACTAAGTCCAGCCTTGCTGGTTCATCCTCTCCTCTCTCTCTTGTAGTGTCCCTTACGTGTTGGCACATGAAGTTTTCCAGTACCACCTCCATCATCTTAGCCCTCCATGTATCTTGGCCCCCATGTGGGTCCAAGTTCTCCCAATCGATCTCCTTGTGGTTAAAGTCACCCATGATCAGGAGCTTTGCCCTGCATGCATGAGCTCTTCTGGCCACTCTAGCCAGTGTGTCAACTATCGCTCTATTGCTCTCGTCGTACTCTTGCCTTGGCCTCCTGCTGTTCTGTGGTGGGTTATACATCACTGCTATTACCACCTTGGGACCTCCAGAGTGAAGTGTTCCCACTATGTAATCACTTTCTTCTCCGCTGTCTCCTCTCTCCAGCTCATCAAAATTCCAGCGATTTTTGATCAGCAACGCCACTCCTCCACCCCCCCTGTTCACTCTGTCTTTCCTCAGGATTTGGTATCCCGTTGGAAAGATGGCATCTGTTATCATACCTGTTAGCTTGGTTTCTGTGAGAGCTATGATGTCCGGTGATGCTTCTTTGACTCTTTCCTGCCACTCCTCCCACTTATTTGTTATTCCATCAGCGTTTGTGTACCATACCTTCAGTTTCCTTTCCAACACTGTGGTTTGGGGGGCCTGTGAGGGTGGGAGACCTGGTGGCATACTGTGGGATTCTATAGCTCGGTGTTGGGTGGAGGCTGTGGGTATGGATTGTAGTGTGTGTTGGGATGGTGTGATAGGTTGTATGGTTCTGAGAATAGTTGTGTGTGTGCTTGCCCTTGCTGTTCTGTTCTGCTCTGACTGACCTCTGCTGGTTCCCTCCTTGCCTCTTTTCCTAGCTCCTTTCGCTTTTTTGTCCTCTCCCTCAGCTGCTGTCGTTCTGATTTTGTTCTGTCTCTGTCTAGGAACACCCTCTTGTACTCTTCCGAGTATTTCAATCGTGGTTTCTCTTGGAGGATCCTGTTCCGCACTGTTTCCGTCCTGAGAATCAGCTTGATTGGTCGGTTTCTCCCCTTCGAGTACCCCCCTATTCTCTGAAAATTTACAATCTCGTCCATCTCTTCACCTATTTCCGTGATGATTTTCTCAATCTCCTTTCTTTCTTCCTGCTGCCTTTCAGTGTGTGTCCTTTCCTCTCTCTCCTGAAGCCCATGGATAAACACTGATTTTGCCCTTTCTTCCTCCCATTGCCTCACCCTCTGTGACTCTGGATCCTGCCTGTATGTGGTCAGTTTCTCCCTTGATTTTTCCAGTGGCTCTTGATAGCCTGGTTGTGCCTCAGCATTCGACCTATCACCCTCTCCATCTGCAACCAGCTGATCTTCCCTTTCACTCCTTGGTCCTCCTTGGCAGACTGATATGACCTTAGCTTAATTCATAATTCCTTCCTTCCTGTTCGGCCTCGCAGCTTCATATGCTGTGTCTTCTCTGGTCACTGCCCCTGTAACTCGCTTCAGCCTATTTATCTCAACTTCTAGGACCCTTATCTTGGCTACTGCAGTTTCGACTTGTGCCTCCCAATTCTTTGTCTCCTTCTCCAACCTCTTTTCCAATTTCACAGAGAGCTCTTTCTCCATTTTTTCAGAAAGCTCTCCTAATTTTCTCTCCCACTCTTGTTCCATCCTTTTCCACTGCTCCTCCATCCACTCCTCCCTACCAGAACCATTCTCATCTGATCCTTGGTTCCTGGGAGTCCCCACCATTTTTTTTTTTTTTTTTTTTTTTTTTTTTTTTTTTTTTTTTTTTTTTTTTTTTTTTTTTTTTTTTTTTTTTTTTTTGTGAGAGAAGAGAGAAGGGAAAGGTAGAGGGGGAGAGAGAGTGAAGGGAAGAGTAGGAGAGGGGAGAGTTAGAAGGGAAAATGGGGATGAGAGAGAGCAAGAGAGAGAGCAAGAGAGAGAGAGAGAGAGAGAGAGAGAGAGAGAGAGAGAGAGAGAGAGAGAGAGAGAGAGAGAGAGAGAGAGAGAGGGAGAGAGAGAGAAAGAGAAGGCAAAGAGGGGGAGAGAGAGGGGGCAGAGAGGGGGAGAATGGGGAAAGAGGGGGGAGATGGAAGAGCAAGAGGGGAGAGAGGCTAAGGGGAGAGGGAGGGGAGGATGGGAGAGAGGTGGGGAAAGGGAGAGGGGAGAGATAATGGGAGGGGACAGATGTTAGAGGGGGAGAGATGTTAGAGGGGGGGAGGTGTTAGAGGTAAGAGATGTTAGAGGGGAGAGATGGGAGAGGGAAGAGAGAGAGAGAGATAGGTAGAGAGAGAGAGATATAGGTAAAGAGTGAGAAAGGTAGAGATACGTCTACTTAGGGTAGAAAGAGGGGGGAGAGGAGAAAGGTTCAGATGGTCAGTTCACAGGACGGTGTGAAATCCTGTGTATGTGTGTTTGCGTGTGTACTACAGCTTACAAGTGCTTGTTCCTGTGTGTGTGTGTGTATGTGTGTGTGTGTGTGTGTATGTGTGTGTGTGTGTACGTGTGTGTGTGTGTGTGTGTGTATGTGTGTGTGTATGTGTGTGTGTGTATGTGTGTGTGTGTGTGTGTGTGTGTGTATGTGTGTGTGTGTGTGTGTGTGTGTGTGTGTGTATGTGTATGTGTATGTGTGTGTGTGCGTGTGTGTGTGCGTGTGTGTGCGAGTGTGTGTGTGTGTGTGTGTGTGTGTGTGTGTGTGTTTGTGTGTGTGTGTGTGTGTGTGTGTGTGTGTGTGTGTGTGTGTGCCCCCACTTCTAAGTATTCATACTGCTAATGAATACCGGTAGATACCAGTAATTCTAAGCTTACCAATACTTGTAACACTTATCGATTCTACTTCTAAAGTTCAGAAAGTAGCTAGGTTGTAAAATTTAGCTTGTCTCATCTTAAGTGTCTGACGTTATCCCTCACTACCGCTTTACTCCTTGCACTCTCCTCTATGCTATTTCTACTCTAATTCTGGTAATGGCTTGCAGGAGTGAGTGACCAGTATCTAACAGTGATGCAGGACCAGACTCAATCTTGCAATATGCAACCTCAACAGGTGGAATACTTGCGCTGACAGCGGTGTGATGACAAGTTGCCAGAAGCTGATGACGTAGTGGTCGTACATAGGCCTTCTCTCACTATTTTGTAACTCCTTCACCCGTGATGTTTATAATCATATATGTTCATGCATCCCGCGTTCCTCAAGTGATTTCTTTTCACTTATTACAGAATACACTTCACATTCGGTGTTACACTTTATATGTATAATGGCATACAAACTGGTGTGACGTCACTGCTTCAGTAGGCCTACTGCCACCTTCCCTTGTTATATATATTATTTTTTCTTTCTCCTTTTGCCTATTAACTTTTTCACTCTCACATTACGGTGCCCCACATTTCGCTTGTGTGTGTGTGTGTGTGTGTGTGTGTGTGTGTGTGTGTGTGTGTATGTGTGTGTGTGTGTGTGTGTGTGTGTGTATGTGTGTGTGTGTGTACATGTGTGTGTGTGTACGTGTGTGTGTGTGTACGTGTGTGTGTGTGTGTGTGTGTGTGTGTGTCTGTACATCGAGACGACATTACAGGAGATGTTACTTAAAATTAAAATATTAAACCTACATAATGATATTTATTGGCATTAATAAAATAACCCTGACAGTTACCGGATTAGCAAAAATGTCATGGAAAATAATTACAAAAACTGCATAATTACATTTACCAGCTGATGTCCAATCAATGATGCAACAAGGTGATAATCAGCCTAACTGAATACTCTTATTGCTATTTCTTTCACATTACTGATGCACCTGACTCATCATTTGAAGCGGTCTAAGACTCTCAGTACACTGAAAGTGTTTCAGACTTCTGATTCCACTTACCCCAAATGTACTTGGCAATTAATATTCGCCTTACAGCATCCTACTTGAATATTAATTTGAACGTTGTAAGTATTTCTGTAATATAGCTTTCCCTTAGACATTTCGTTATTATTACCAGTCAGTATTTTTTAATTAGTTTAACATTGCATGTCCTCTGCGTGCGTTGTGCACCTATATAGTATAAGTAATTATTGAATTTTGTTAGGCAAGTTACTATATTACAATATTAACAGAGGTTATCCGTTCACTAATAAGATTATGTTTGTAATTTATATATTCCTGGCAGCACTAAGAGTAAATGACGTTACTTGCGTGCGGATCCGTACTTACACAAGTTGTTTCTTCGGTAATGTTAAGATAAATGGAATATCTATGAATATTAATTGTTACGAAGATCTGGAGGACTTAGGAGGTAAAACACTTGTCCAGAGATAAATACAAAATTATTTAAAAATAACGAGCCGAGGGCCACACACTTGTAGCTTGATAAAAACGCTTAACAGGTGCGCATTAATATATTAAACCATATTAAACCATAGTCTATTAAACTACCCTGTAGAAAAGTATACATATATTATACATAATATGTACAACACATTTCCACAAAATAAAATATACTAGTAGACTTCTACTAATTGATTAGAAAAATTTAATCTTTCCCCTCTGTGCTAGTGGGGTAGCTATAAACACTTCAACCGCCCCCTCCTATCAGGTCGGCTTATAGCCTACTATAAACTATGCTATTATTTCAATATATCAACTAAACACATTGTCTCCACTCAACCCAGAGGGTCAGACCTATGTCAGGGCCCACTTAAGCGTGAAATTAAACCCAAATACAACCTACGCCTAAACTTTCAAATAAAAAACACCACATGCTACTTTCTGCAACCTGGTGCCATGATACAGTTCATCATGCTATTAACTCTCTGTAGAAAATAATTTCCCAAATTATGCTGTATATATTTTATAATGCAAATATACCTGATTAATACATTACTATTGCTCTAACGTGTATTTTAAAGAAGAGAACTGACAGGGAAGCTCTGCGCCTGCACTGACGAGCAGGGAGGAGATGCCATTGTTTTTGAATGTGGTACAGGCACGCTAATGAAATGTGCATAAATTTCGTCGCTCTGGAAGTTAAATTGTGGTTGAAAATTTCCATATAGGAGCTAAAATTGTTGAATTTGCAGTCCTGCATAACTTTAGCATTAAGCAGATGTACAGGACAGTTTAGGAACCCCAGCTAAGTCGCTGTCTGTTTATGTTGAGATTCTGGCCAGTATTTTCTTCATATTTAGGCAGGGGGGTATGACACATCGTAATCTCCAGACAAATTGGTGAATCTTAAGATCATAAGAACATAAAAAAGGAGGAACACTGCAGCTGGCCTGTAGGCCCATACTAGGCAGGTCCTTTACAATTCATCCCACTAAAAAACATTTGCCCAACCCAATTTTCAATGCTATCCAAGAAATAAGCTCTGATATACAAGTCCCACTCAAATCTTATGATTATAAATTCTCCTTCTGTTACCTAAATGTGTATATATAATAATTTATTAATTTTAACATACAGTCCACATATTTATATTAATGTTTGCCATAAATCCTGGTAATGTATATTTCATTTGAAATTAATATAGGTCAAGAGTGACTTGTGGATATGACAGTAGTAGGTATCGAAGGGGGACATTTTTTTGTGACCTAGGTGTCCTAAAATTCCTACTTGTCTCTGTAACTTTGATAAAAAATAATCTTTGTTACCATTTCCTGGTATGTATCTTATGAGTTACATCCAGGTAAATTTAATTTTCCACAACTCCCCATGACACTACGTCTCTCCAAGTTGGTTGTGTAATACGTGTCCATCAGAGCTCTGACATTATTTATAAAATTATGGAGCACCGTATTAACTCCTTATTTTATATACAATTTATTACAATAATGCAGTAACCTTCATAACATTAACTAAATATAATTGCCTGAGGAAGATATGATTGTATATCTTATATATATTTGTGAATGCTTGCTTATTTGTTTACTTGTTTCTATAGCTCATCGGTGGCCCGGTGGCTAAAGCTCCCGCTTCACACACGGAGGGCCCGGGTTCGATTCCCGGCGGGGGGAAACATTTCGACGCGTTTCCTTACACCTGTTGTCCTGTTCACCCATCAGTAAAATGGGTACCTGGGTGTTAGTCGACTGGTGTGGGTCGCATCCTGGGGGACAAGATTAAGGACCCCAATGGAAATAAGTCAGACAGTCCTCGATGACGCACTGACTTTCTTGGGTTATCCTGGGTGGCTAACCCTCCGGGGTTAAAAATCCGAACGAAATCTTATCTCTTATCTTATCTTACATGAAATACAGTGCAACAAACTGTGTAACAGGTTTTGTTATACATAGACGTGCAGGTTTTTAGGCAATAATACATTTTAAATTCTTTAAAGAGGGGAGCCTACTTCAGTTGTTATTTTTATGGTTATATAATGCTGAGTGAGATCATTTTAATGATCATTTTAATTTTGACTTCAAAAATATTTACGGTCCTCCAAAATATTAATTTCGTGGGCTACGCTCAACTACAACGTCACCTCCAGCTGCTTGGTAGCACCTCTGCTCTAACATATAATGTCTGGCTTCAAACTTGACGTACTGACCACCTCAAATCACAAATGTGACGATCTGATCTCTTGAAAACTACTTCTCTTGTCTCCAGTGTTTATTCTGTATTCAACTAAACAAATCTGTTATGCAGGTGAAACGTTGCGGTAATAAAGATGGCCAAGTTTTTAAATGTATCTTATACATCAACTTCTCGGTACTGTACACTATTAATATGTTACTGGTAGTCAAAACAACACAGGTGAGCCAGTATCTTGGAGACAGTCGTGGTAGTCAAGAATACAATGTACTCCTGAGATGCTGTATCGTGGCCGCAATACCCACACTGGAGGGCCAAGATTACTGTGATACACTAACTCAGTCCTCAGTATCACACTGCTGGGTAAGCATAAGTCTGACGCCAATGTACTAGAAATTCCTGCAAATCACACCCACCCTTTACAAGCTCTTCTCCAAGTACCACTCGCTCCAACATTTCAAGCTGTTCTCATACCGGAGAACCACACATCGCAGGAAATAAAAGTCCAAAAACTACGTGTGCAGCAAATCGAAAACTTAAAAAATATATGTGAGAGTCTCCGGCCGAAATCAGTGCTAGAGTCGGGATAAGAGGGAACGGAAAGACGCAATACACATAAATATGTAACTCTTGTGACAGTTATTCTACCATAACAGTGTACCCAGCTTTTTTTGGTTAAGGAGGGCGAGTCGCAGCTCTTGGCACCGCCTCGTAGCCATATACGATTGGTTTGACAAGTTTCCTGCTTCGAGGGCCTTTCCGCATCTATTCATAGCAATGAATGGTAGTTACCTCTACCACCAATCTGTGTGTGTGTGTGTGTGTGTGTGTGTGTGTGTGTGTGTGTGTGTGTGTGTGTGTGTGTGTGTGTGTGTGTGTGTGTGTGTGTGTGTGTTGAGTGTGTGTGTGTGTTGAGTGTGTGTGTGTGTGTGTGTGTGTGTGTGTGTGTGTGTGTGTGTGTAGGTGTGTGTGTGTGTGTGTGTGTGTGTGTGTGTTGTGTGTGTGTGTGTGTTGAGTGTGTGTGTGAGTGTGTGTGTGTGTGTGTGTGTGTGTGTGTGTGTGTGTGTGTGTGTGTGTGTGAGTGTGTTGAGTGTGTGTGTGTGTGTGAGTGTGTTGAGTGTGTGCGTGTGTGTGTGTGTGTGTGTGTGTGTGTGTGTGTGTGTGAGTGTGTTGAGTGTGTGTGTGTGTGAGTGTGTGTGTGTGTGTGTGTGTGTGTGTGTGTGTGTGTGTGTGTGTGTGTGTGTGTGTGTGCGTGCGTGTGTGTGTCTGGTTCGCACAGCAGTTTCTTCACCTACTCCTGGGTTGTGTAGTGTGTCCAGCACTGGGTGTTCTCTACGACCTCGGTTTGCTGGATGCCCTTCTGTCTCCACTGCGAATATCTAAATCTCGAGCTGAGTTCTACACATACTTCCTGGTCATTTCCTGTGATCTCAACTCCTTCCTTCCTCAGCCTGATTACTGGTCCTCGACTGTTGTTTACCTTCTGATGTGGCGGTATAACAGCTTGAAGTCAGATTTGGCTTTTGATGTTTGCTTTGTCGTTCTCATATTGCCACTGGGCCTCCCTCCTTATTTTTACATATCCGTTTCTGGCTCTTCAGCTCAGTTCCTCATTTTTTTTCTGGGTCCTTTGCCTTCTGTACTTTTTTCCATGTTTTAGCGCACTTGGCTTTGGCCTCTCTACACTTAGGGGTGAACCAAGGGCTATGAACTTCTTTGCCTCCCTACACTTTGTAACCACATGTGTAATCATTTCATTTACTGACGTTCCTTTCAGTTCTCTTCCCTACTGCACCTCATGTAGGAATTGCCTCATACCTGTGTCATCCCCTCTTCTGAAGTTTGGTTTCTCCCGTTCTTCTCGCGCTGTTTCGCTCTCCACTGTTAAACCTACTGTATATTTGAGACTCAGGACCACGTGATCACTGGCACCCGAGGGGCCTTTAATATAATATATACTCAATGTTGGAACTGCTCAAGGAGAATACGAGATCCAGCATTGCTGGTTCATTCTCTCCTCTCTCTCTCTCTCTCTCTCTCTCTCTCTCTCTCTCTCTCTCTCTCTCTCTCTCTCTTTCTCCCTCTCTCTCTGTAGTTGTGTCCCTACCATGTTTGTGCATTAGGTTTTCCATAACCGCCTCCAGTATCTTTGCCCTCCACATATTTGTTCCCCCATGTGGCTCCAGATTTTCCCAATCTGTCTCCTTGTGGTTAAAATTCCCCATAACTAGTAAGTTTGCCCTGCCCATATGAACCCTTCTGACCACCTTAGCTAGTATATCTACCATTGCACTATTGCCCTCACTTGGTCTCTTGCTATTTTGTTGCGAGTTGTACATCACTGCAATCATCACCTTAGGGCCCCCAGTCTGAAGAGTTCCTATTATGTAGTAAACTGCTTTTCCTCTGTCCATACCTCCCATCTCCTCAAAACTTCACTGGCTTTTAATGAGCAGAGCAACTCCTCCTCACCCCTCTGTTCTCTCTGTATTACCTCAGGATCTGATACCCAGTTGGGATGATCGCTCCTGTTGGCTTCCCCATGAGCTTTGTTTCTGTGATTGCTAGAATGCCTGGGGATGCCTGCGTAATTCGTTCATGCCATTCCTACCATACTTCAGCTTCTTTTTCAATACTGTATTCTGGAAGGGGGGTTGCAGGCTTGGGAGGAGGGAGAAGCTGGGCTGGCTGGATAGTATGAGAATTTGCTGTGAAGATGGTGGTTGTGCTAAGAGGGAGGGTGGGGGCTGTGGGTGCAGATTGTGGTTCATTTTGAGTTATTATGCTTGACTGTAGTTCAGTGGTAGGAGTTGAGGGTGTTCTGTAAATAGTCGTATCTAGTGGTTCTCCCAAGTCTGGGCTTTCCTGCATGTTCATGCCTGCCTTGTCTCTCCTTCCTGTCTTTTGAGTCTGTATCCTCACTCTCAGCTCCTCCTGTTCGTTTTGTGTTCTGTCATGGTTCACATACACAAGCTGGTAGAGCTCTTTAGTTCTTTTCATATTGGTTTCTGCTGCAAGATTCTGTTTTGTATAATTTCTGACATGGATATAAATTTGACTGGGCGATTTGTTCCTCTCGAATATCCCCCAATTCTCTAATTCACCTTCGTCAAATCCTTCTCTCCTGTTTGTTTGATGATGTTTTCAACCCTTTTTTTTTTCTCACCCTGTTATCTTTCTTCTATGTCCATCCTTCAACTTCCTGAGGCCCATGAGTAATTATTGACCTCTCCCTCTCATCTTCTTATTTCATTTCTCTTTGTATCTCTGGCTCTGATTTATTATTGCTTTCCATAACATTTCTTTGATCCTCCAGTGGTCTGATAGCCCTTCTGCAAGGGACATCTTATCTCCTTCAATTCCTTCAAGCTCTTCGCTGACCACTGATGTCCCTGTTCTCAATATCATGTCGCTTTCGTACCTTGGCTCTTTGTCCCACTTGCTTCAGAATTTTCAGTTCATCTTCTATGCTCTGTATCCTAGCTTCTCTAGCTTTAGCTCATTTTCTGCACCTCTTGCTCTGTTCAGCCATTATCTTCACAACTGAGTTGATAAACTCATCTAGCCTTGTGTGTGCATGTATGTTTGTGTGAAAATGTGCATGTGAGTTTGCGAGTGTGTGTGTGCGTGTGTGTGTGTGTGTGTGTGTGTGTGTGTGTGTGTGTGTGTGTGTGTGTGTGTGTGTGTGTGTGTGTGTGTGTGTGTGTGTGTGTGTGTGTTTTGGAAAGGGAAGTCCTTATGGCGTATGGCTCAGACATTCTGCAGATAGTGGAAGCTCTTTTTTTATAAGTGTTCACTTGAGTAGTTTTTATAGTGATATGAATCCAGTGTTTTGTTTTTAAAAGTATTGGAATTTTCTTGTTTATATTTATGTTTTGTCCAGAAGTACTAGTTTATAAGTAATAAAGCAAATAACAAACGAATATAGCAAACTTAAGAAAGGAGAAAAGTGAAATTATAAGCAAGATATGAGTAATGAATCAGACTTGAGGAAGAAGTGAGACTGAAGAAAGGAATTACACTAGAAAAAAGTTATCCATGCTTTATCAAAGATTGAAGGGGAAATATAGTGTAATTAGGATTCCATCTACATAATTATCCTTCTCTATCATGAAGTAATATTGAAGAAAAGGTAAACTTAGGAGTTAGTTTATAGACTGACGAATCAAACAGCTAAGAGAAAATTGAATTCACAAGCTGAAGGTGATGGAAAGTTCCTTTTCTACACCATTGGAACTCTATTTGTATAGGGAAGTTCATGACCTTATATCACCACCAGCTGGGATACGGAAGTTTTAAACAAAATATGTAGGAGAAATATTTGAAGCGGCAGCTGACGCATTACTTTCACTCAAGGGGAAATTGCTCTCTCCTTTACAGCATTTCTAGGTAATTCAAATTTTAAAAGAAAATCAGTATTTCTTTACTTTCTATACAAATTCCAACATCAGAATTTAGTAAAAGGAATTATTTTATATTGCAAAAGATTTTCATATATAATTCTGATGGTTATTGATTTTTTTGGCCTTACCTGAAAAGTCAAGTAAGTTTAGCAACAATGATCTCCAATTTACGAGGGCAAGAAAGACTACATTTAATTTTGATGGAGGACAGTGTAGGAGGAGACAAAGTGTGAAGTTTGGACGTTGCTTATCAGTCCAGTAGTAAATGATGTTGCCAGAACCAGACTGAGGACCTGAAATACCAATCACTAACATAGATTATCTGTGAACCAATAACATCCGTCATTACCACAGAAACACGGATGGATCAGTTACACCAGTCACAGACTGCTGGAGCGATAACGCCAGTCACTGCCCCAGACTACTTGAGCGATAACGCCAGTCACTGCCACAGACTGCTTGAGCGATAACACCAGTCACTGACACAAACTGCTGGAGCGATAACACCAGTCACCGCCACAGGCTGCTTGAGCGATAACACCAGTCACTGACACAGACTGCTGGAGCGATAACACCAGTCACTGACGCAGGCACACGGGTTGGCAAGCAACACCAATCACTGACACGGACAAAGATGGTCCAGCAACACCAGTCACCGAAAAAGACACACAGGTGTACAAGCAACAACAGTCAAACTATTGACTTACAAGTGGACCAGCAATACCAATCAATGAGACAGATGCAGGTGGAGTATTAGCACTAGTTAGTGACAGAGATATAAAAGTGTACCAGCATTACCTGTCACTGACAGAATTAAAGGTCAACTTGCAACGTGAATCACTTTACCGGACACGGGCGAGTGAAATTGCCCGAGAACACGTGCGTCTTTGCACATGTCATCCTGCTCGTGCCGCATATCTGGATTCCCGTTCTATAATTCTGACCAATCACAAGCCTTCCCTGAGTCGCTTCAGCTAAGTGGTGATGGCGTTTGCCGGCTTCTCATTGGTTGAGAGAGCAAAATGTAAACACTTGTAGCTTGGCATTACCCAGAGTGGGTTTTTTCCATCTAGTGACACTAATATACTCTTGGATTTCACCCTCTACAACGTACCAGTCGTATCCCACCGAGGTGGGGTGGCCCAAAATGAAAAACGAAAGTTTCTCCTTTCAAATTTAGTAATATATACAGGAGAAGGGGTTACTAGCCCCTTTCTCCTGGCATTTTAGTTGCCTTTTACAACACACATGCCTTATGGAGGAAGAATTCTGTTCCACTTCCCCCACGAAGGTAAGAGGAAATAAACAAGAACAAGAACTAGAAAGAAAATAGAAAACCCAGAGGGGTGTGTATATATATGCTTGTACATGTATGTGTAGTGTGACCCAAGTGTAAGTAGAAGCAGGAAGACGTACCTGAAATCTTGCATGTTTATGAGACAGAAAAAAGACAGCAGCAATCCTACCATCATGTAAAACAATTACAGGCTCTCGTTTTACACTCACTTGGCAGGACAGTAGTACCTCCCTGGGTGGTTGCTGTCTACCAACCTACTACCATATATATATATATATATATATATATATATCTATATATATATATATATATATATATATATATATATATATATATATATATATATATTATATATATATATATATATATATATATATATATACATACATATATATATATATATATATATATATATATATATATATATATATATATATATATATATATATTATATTATTTATATATATATATATATATATATATATATATATATATATATATATATATATATATATATATATATATATATATATATATATATATATATATATATACAAAACAACCACTCTGAAAGTATAGAATATCATAGTTCCTTGATAATGTGAGTAGTCACGAAAGCGCTTGGAATTTCTCTATTCTTTCAGAGTGGTTGTTTTGCATATTCTGAAATCACCTGTTTACTGTGATCTTATTGTATATATATATATATATATATATATATATATATATATATATATATATATATATATATATATATATATATATTTATATATATATATATATATAGATAGATATATATATATATATATATATATATATATATGGAGGGAGGGGGTAAACGAGGTTTTGTGTGCGAGGGGCTTGGAGTTCCAGCAGGCATGCGTGAGCGTGTTTGATAGGAGTGAATGGAGGCAAATGGTTTTTAATACTTGACGTGCTGTTGGAGTGTGAGCAAAGTAACATTTATGAAGGGGTCCAGGGAAACCGGCAGGCCGGACTTGAGTCCTGGAGATGGGAAGTACAGTGCCTGCACTCTGAAGGAGGGGTGTTAATGTTGCAGTTTAAAAACTGTAGTGTAAAGCACCCTTCTGGCAAGACAGTGATGGAGTGAATGATGGTGAAAGATTTTCCTTTTCGGGCCACCCTGCCTTTATGGGAATCGGCCAGTGTGATAATAATAAATAAACATATATATATATATATATATATATATATATATATATATATATATATATATATATATATATATATATATATATATATATATATATATATATATATATATATATATATATACAGAAAGTCAGTGTGAAGCATAATATGAGTGTACCATGCAGTTGAAAAAAGTGCAACAAAACACGAGCGAGTACACTTGCCTGTGCCCTTCTTCTGTAGTGGTCTGGATGTATACAGAACGTTTTTATTGTTCTTCCAGATCAATGACAAATTGTTTTATGGGGAGCCCTCCAACACCATGGCTTCTTTACTGCCGTGATTGTCGGTCAGTAAACACCAAGTGCATGCAACTGAAGCTTTTCAGGAATGAAATCTCTATCACTGCAAGGTCTAAAGGACAAAAGTTTAGACGCAGCAGCCTAAGAACATCTACAAGAGCTTCACCAAGTACTTCCAATAGTGACAGCAATCATGTGCCAAACCTGCAATTACCAGTTCCTGTGCAGTACCAACGTATGCTGAGTAAATCTGTGCATAAAGAAGGATAAAAATCGCTTCATAGACTTTCATTCTAGGAATTAGTATTATAGAATGATTGCTCTTCCTCATGAATCTCAGGAATATGGGATTTGAAAGTTTTATCCCTTTGCAATATATCCATGTTGCTATTTGTTTCATTTTTATTTTATTTTTATTATCACACTGGCCGATTCCCACCAAGGCAGGGTGGCCCGAAAAAGAAAAACTTTCACCATCATTCACTCCATCACTGTCTTGCCAGAAGGGTGCTTTACACTACAGTTTTTAAACTGCAACATTAACACCCCTCCTTCAGAGTGCAGGCACTGTACTTCCCATCTCCAGGACTCAAGTCCGGCCTGCCTGTTTCCCTGAACCCCTTCATAAATGTTACTTTGCTCACACTCCAACAGCACGTCAAGTATTAAAAACCATTTGTCTCCATTCACTCCTATCAAACACGCTCACGCATGCCTGCTGGAAGTCCAAGCCCCTCGCACACAAAACCTCCTTTACCTCCTCTCTCCAACCTTTCCTAGGCCGACCCCTACCCCGCCTTCCTTCCACTACAGACTGATACACTCTTGAAGTCATTCTCTTTCGCTCCATTCTCTCTACATGTCCGAACCACCTCAACAACCCTTCCTCAGCCCTCTGGACAACAGTTTTGGTAATCCCGCACCTCCTCCTAACTTCCAAACTACGAATTCTCTGCATTATATTCACACCACACATTGCTCTCAGACATGACATCTCCACTGCCTCCAGCCTTCTCCTCGCTGCAACATTCATCACCCATGCTTCATTTTTATATTTTTCTAATATTTACAAAATTTTTTGATACAAGTTCCATTATGTTTTTGATGTTGCCTGTTTGTATAATAAATTTAAAAAATAGTTATTGAGTGTTTTATTAACAATTGCAAATTTGCAACATTCACATTTATTTCGGGCAGGGGCTAGTAAAGTCTGTCTTCGCAGATTAGCAATTGCTCGAAAATTAATCATCAGAATTCCATTTACATGGCATCATTCAACTTATATTGAGATACTTTATCCACTCTAGGGAGTTAAGTTCGAAATTCTAATGTCTCATAACTCGCCCTGAGAAGGGCTAATTAGCACTAGTTAGTGACAGAGATATAAAGGTGGACCAGCATTACCTGTCACTGAAAGAATTAAAGGTCAACTTGCAACATGAATTACTGATGCAGATACACAGATAGATGAGTCAATCACACAAACACAAGTTATCCAACAATGAACGTGTTTGAAGCAGACAACAGGTGAACCAGAAACATCAGTCACTGACACAGATAATGTTTACATATACGGGTAACACAAATCACCGTGACGGATGCACAGGAGGCCCAGTCACTACCATAAGTAGATGTAAACCAGCTACAAAAATCACTAACACAGACATACTACTGGATCAGAAACACAAGGAACTGACACAGATACACATTAAAGTCAGCAACACTAGTTACTGACAGATGTGGATAAGCAACACCTGTCATTGTTACATCAACACATGTGATATAAAATAGGTCAGTATTGAAGACACACGTGAACCAGCAGTGCCAGTCACTAACAGGCATACAGAAGGATC
Source organism: Cherax quadricarinatus (assembly GCF_038502225.1). Lineage (NCBI taxonomy): Eukaryota > Metazoa > Arthropoda > Malacostraca > Decapoda > Parastacidae > Cherax > Cherax quadricarinatus. The sequence goes on from NC_091328.1 coordinate 25,741,837, forward strand.
AGTAATTCTTTTCACGAACACAGATAGGTGGGTTAGTAACACCAGTTACTGACTCGGACATATACATAGACAAGTAACACAAATCACTGACAGTGAAACACAAATGAACCACCAACATAAGTCACTGTTACAGACACCGTTAAATCAGCAACACAAGTCCACAAAGGTGGACCAGTCACTGATAAGGACAGGCGAACCCGTAACATCAAGATGCACCAGTCATAAGAACTTAAGAACATAAAGAAGGAGCACTGCAGCAGGCCTACTGTCCCATGCTAGGCAAGTCCACCTCCACCCACGCTCACTCATGTGCTTGCCTAACCTATTTTTAAAGTTACACTAGATTTTCGCTTCAATGACGCTTCTCGGGAGTTTGTTCCACTCATCCATTACTCTGTTACCAAACCACAGCATTCCTATATATTTTCTAAATTTATTTTTTCCAACCTGACTCCATTACTGCGAGCCTTGCCTTGGTTACATTTTTAACATGTTATTCATATCCATTTATATATTCTTATCTTCCATTTATACTTCTTAATTATATACCCCGTAATTCTCCGTACTTTCAGCGAGTGAAGATTCAGTGATTTCAGTCTATGTTTTTAGGAAAGATTTTTTGATACATGGGATCACCTTTGTCTTGAAAGTTAAGACACATGTGCAACATCTGGATATCTTTTTTGTAGACGTTTCGCCATCCAGTGGCTTTATCAATACAGATTCTAGGACATAATAGGAAGACAGTAGAACTATATACAAAAGATGAGGTAATCAGTCCCTCGGCCTTGGAGTTAGTGTTCACAGCATCGTGGTGGAGGAGAATCTGAAGCAAAGGCAAGAAGACTGGCGGTTATATAGGCGTCAGTGGATAGGGACGGGCAGCAGACGAGGGCATAGTCACTGGTAGGCGGGATTCCCCAGTGGAAGTAGGTCCTTCCCAAAGAGATGGGTTAGTTGCTGCAACTAACCCATCTCTTTGGGAAGGACCTACTTCCACTGGGGAATCCCGCCTACCAGTGACTATGCCCTCGTCTGCTGCCCGTCCCTATCCACTGACGCCTATATAACCGCCAGTCTCCCTACGATTCCCGTTGGGGAGGGTAACCTCTACCAGTTCGACAATGTTCGCACATCGTGTTAAAATCAAACCAGCCAGTGGTGTTATAAATGATTCCACTAAACTATTACTTGCTGTCGCTATGAGGACCTGCCTACATCTCAAATTCACAGCGATCCACTCACTCAAGGATTCCTTTATTGTCGTCTGCACCGACGACAATGAAGCAGCTAAACTTATGGACGACACTGCAATGAACACATTACGGGACCGTCAATTCATCATATCACCGTCTCCATCCTTGCTGGCGAAACGTTCAGTTTTTGTTAAACAATTGGATAAGATAATCACATCTATTCCAACGGATGAACTGAAGACCTCTATCGAAGACCAAAACACCTGGGCCTCTGTAGACACCATCACACGAATTCCCAATGCCTCATCTATGATCAAAATCACCTTTTCAAACATAGATATGGCTACCCAAGCACTCGCTAATGGACTAGCTATCTCATATTACCACATACATCCACGCCACATTGAACCTGAACGTTTTGCCCATGTCTCTCCCTGTTGGAACTGTTACTCTTATCAACATTCAACAAAGGACTGTCCCATTAAAGACAAAAAGTTCTGTTCTACCTGTGGAAAAGAAGGTCATAACTTCAAAGCCTGCACCACCACCAATGCCACTCCAACATGTCTTAACTGCAAGGGTACTTATCATACCCTTGCAGCTAAATGCCCACTACGAAAAGAAGTAATGTCGAAAAAAATTAAAGAAGAAACCAAGAAGAATAGTCCCAAATCGCCGACATACACCGCCATTTCAAAACTCCAGTCGGACACCACCAGAATTCTACAAGCCACACAGCAGTCGTCTCTATCCAGCAATTCCCTTTCTGCACTCCCTGACGCTGCTCCCTCTAAGGTGTTGTACTGCATGATGTATGCACACCTTGCAAATGCAGCAAACCCAGGCACATTCAACACTACAATTAACGAACTATTCCGTCTTAACAACATGCCGTCATTCAACTTTCCTGACTCGCCAACATCACAGGACTTCCTCAAGATTATCCCAAGCATCGCTAACTTCACATCAACTTCAGGCCCAAATCCTAACTCTGCCCCAAAAAACACTCCTGAACCACGCCCAGTGACCACTGCCATCTCTCAACAACCACCAACAACCAGCCAGACCGCAAATACTCTAGACTCCCAGCCTCCTCTTGACATAATCACTGTAGAAACAATTGAACAAGAATTTCCTGACGAATCCCCCGACGAAGCAGATAGCGACGACTCCAGCACACCCTCTTGGGAAAACCTTACTTTCTACACCTCTCCCTCGAACGCTGACACCATGACCTGCTCTGAACTATACAAAGGCCTCGGTGATGGAACAGTCAAGTATGCCTGCGAATCACCTCTTCACTTCACACTCACGCAAGTTCTTGAGCTCATCAAGCCTCTTCGTTTCACTTTTTCCAAGAAGACAACGCTATACCACCTCTCCAGGAGCAGCTTCAAGAAGTTTGCAAATGGCTCCACTGCAAACCTGCCTCCTCAACTACTAAAATAACCTCCCACATGTCTGATGCCCTCTCCTGCGACCTGGAAACTTCCAGCTCTCGAGACTCAAAGATCTCACCTACCACGAGACTGGTGGGTGAGACATATAGGCAACAGATGGGCGACTTTGTTCCGGGGCGTTTCGCCTACACAGTAGGCTTCTTCAGTACAGAAGGTGGGCGGGAGCAGTGGAGGTGTGGGGGCGGTGTGGTCGGTCCATCGCCCTTGAGGTCGTGGAATTTGGGGTTGTCGGTCCCTCAGCCTGGAGAAGTTCAGTTCCATACACAGCTTGCTCTCTTCCCGTTTTTTCTCCAAGTCTGTCCCACGATCGCCTTAGCTGCTGGGTCAAGCCCTGGCTCTATTTCTAAGAACACTTCTCTCCAGCGCTATTCTTCGTCTGTCCCGTCTTCCCCGCTCATCCCATTGGGATCTTACCTGCACTTGCTTGCTTGCTTGCTTGCTTGCTTGCCTTCGCTCCAGATTCTCCTCCACCACGATGCTGTGAACACTAACTCCAAGGCCGAGGGACTGATTACCTCATCTTTTGTATATAGTTCTACTGTCTTCCTATTATGTCCTAGAATCTGTATTGATAAAGCCACTGGATGGCGAAACGTCTACAATAAAGATATCCAGATGTTGCACATGTGTCTTAACTTTCATATTGTCGGTATTTTATACCTTTCTTGCACACCTTTGTCTTCTTTGTTTATGCTCTCCAGCACATTTATGCCCATTCTGTAATACGGTGATCAGAACTCTGCAGCATAATCTAACTGATGCCTTACTTAGGATATACAAAGATGAAGTATAACCTGAGGACTCGTATTATACTTTTTTATATGTAACCAAGAATTTCATTACCTTAATTACGAAAACTACGCACTATTGTCTTGGCTTTATATTCCTGATAACCAGATCTCCTAAATCTTTTTTAAATTCAGAGTGTTTGAGATCTCCGTTATTCAGTTTATAAGTGCTATGGTTATTCCTAGGCTTAGAACCTTACATTTGTCTAAGTTAAACTGTATCTGCCACTTCTCCGACCACTGCATCAACGTATTCAAATTTTCCATGATAAATCTGACGGTCTACACATTTCGACCAGTTACACCAATCACTGGCACAGATACACAGGTGGACCAGCAATATCAGTCATTGACAGAGACATACAAGTAAATCAGCAATTCAGGTTATAAAGCGAGCCAGCAAAGGCAAACACTAACATTCAGAGAGGTGAGCCAATATCACTAGTAACTGACATTGTACAAGAATGGTATTCAATACCGACAAGATGAAATTAAGACACATGTGCAATATCTGGGTATCTTTATTGTAGACGTTTCGCCATCCAGTGGCTTTATCAGTACAAATTCCAGGAAATAATTTGAAGACAATAGAACTATATACAGAAAATGAGGTATAACGTCAGGTGGAAAGGGGACGTGTAGCAGACGAGGGCATAGTCACTGGTAGGCGGGATTCCGCAGTGGAAGTAGGACATATACGTAACCTTCTTAACGGTTACGGCAACTACTACTACAACTAACCCATCTCTTTGGGTAGGACCTTAATTTCAACTGACATTGTCAGAAAGATGGTCACAATCTTCAGTCACTCATGCAGACAAAAGACTGGACTAACAAAACGAGTCGCTGGCGTCGAGAAACAGGTAAACCATTAAAACCAACTTCAAAGAGATAAACAGGTGGACCAAATACACAAGTCATTTGCTAAAATATATTGGTGAAACAGTAACACCATTCATTAAAACAAATACACAGATGGACCGACAACATAAGTCTCTGACACAGATACAAAAGAAGCAGCACCACCAGTCACTGACAAAAATAGAGGGACCAGCAACACCACTCAGACAGACAGGTCTGAGTGGTGTTGCTGGTCCCTCTATTTTTTATTCTGTTTCTGATTCACGGAGGTGAATCAGAAACACAAGCCACTGACATACACACACAGGTGGGCCAGCATTACCAGTCACTAACACAGATGGAGCAGCAACACTAATCACTGTCATTAACACAGAGCTTGAGAAGCAACACTAGTCTCAGATACAGCCACACAGACCAGTAACACCAGTCAATGAAACTGATAAACAAGCAGCAGAACTACTCATTAACGTTGTGACACAGGTGGACCAGCAACACTGGTCAGTGACAGACTCACACGTGGACCAGCAACAGTAGTCACTGTCACAGACACACAGATGGACCAGATGGACCAGAAACACCTGTCACAGACAAAGACACACAGGTGGACTAGCAATGCTAGTCACTGAATCGACATACAGGTGGAACAACAACTACTCACTAACACATACTCACAGGTGTACTAGCAATACTAGAAACTGAGACAGACACATTAATTAACAAGAAACACCATCACTAACACAGACACACATACCAGTCACTGTCATAGACACACAGGTTGACCAGCAACACTAGTCACTTTCACCAGCATACAGGTGGACCAGCTACACCAGTTACTGACAGTCACACAGGTGGACATGCAACACCAGTCAATATCACAGACACAGAAGTGAACAAACACTGGCACATAACAGGACATGCAATACTAGTAGTCACTGTTACAGATATACTGGTGCAACGGCACTCTGGTGGACCAGTAACACTAGTCACTGACATAGACAGACATTAAACTAACAACACTAGACTGCTAAACCTATACAGGAGAGCGAGGTCAGCGTCAGATTAGCTTCTAAAGTATATTTCTCGGTTATCACAGTATAAACATTAGATATCGAAAGTGAGATCTTCAATATCTCCAATTTATTGTTCACTATGTCGCCACTGTATTAAAACCACTTGTTTAATTAATAGTGGTATTACAAGCGTAATGAACTTTTGTGGCTTGTAATCTGGAACGAAATTGTGTAACCGGTCCCGACTTTATTGCAGGGCATTTGAAATAAACAAATAAATTATGAACCTTTGATGAGAAATGTAATTAATGCTGGAGAGATGGTACTGATATTTGTTAGTGGCCAAGAGATGTTTACAGTGGAATTAGCGGCCAGCGCAATTACCACGAATGTGGTTGGTGGTTGTTGGAGTGTGTGTGTGTGTGGTGGGTAGGTGGTGAGAGTCTCACTCTGAGTGATGGTAGTTTCTCTGTGGGTAAGTGTGGCTTGTGCCTAAGCGTTGGGATATTTGAGGCTCACTGTAGTTGAAGGGTGGTTGGAGTCTCTCTGGGTGCAGGTTGTTTATAATTACTCTTATGGGCGCGTAGTCGGGGTCCCATGGCGGGAGGATAGGCTAAGGATAGGGTTAGAAAGTTAGGTTTTCTTAGTTTTGGGCTAAGTTAGATGATGTTACAGTGTTAACAAAGAATATCTTATTTAGTCTAACATGGCCTAATCCTACCTGATTCAGTCTAATGAAAATGCATGTGACTGATTTTTACGAGTTCTTCTATCCTGGGTACCAGACCTGAGGCTAAATTTTGACTGCCTTATGATTCGAGCTGTTGCTAGTGTCGACCCGCTAGCTTTATGGAACATTATGTTAGGAAGTAAATTCGATAGAAATTTGTGTTTTGCCTTTCTTTTTAATTCTTTTGTCTTTACTGGGATACTGATTACAACAATTGCTCTATTTCTTCACGGTATCATCAGTTAAATCATACCATATTTAAGTTGTCACAAAAAATAATGTTGATTTTGGACGTAAATTTATTATATTGAATAATGTGAACTTAATGAAAATAATAATAATAATAATAATAATAATAATACGTGTAACGATATCCTATTTTTTTCAGAATAGCACTGTACCACACTTTAAACAATAAACTGTATCACAACGCAAATAATAGAAACGAAGATAACAATGATATTAAGAGTAAATTATTTGCGTCCCTCTCGAATCAAACAAGATTACGTCACCCATCATGGCATCCTCCTACCTCCCCTGAACCTCTTTACCATTGTATAAATATCCTATTGATAATGTTCACAGTATTCTTCACTCAAAAGCTCTCTAGTTTTCTTTCTTGCAAGTACCCAGCAATCCATGCACTACAGTTTAAAATGCTTGCCCTGCATTTTTTGAAAATCGTTCTCATTCTCTTCTAATTGTTTACTTACCAAGAATCGCCTAACATGTAGTTCATCTAAAATGACAAAATTCACTTTGGCTTCGAACTTTCTTGGGAACAAAGGACGGATGTGCTTCAAGGTTTTTCTACCGCTTCAAAATCTCAGTTTTATGTTAAGTGGCAGCAGAAATGTCTTTTCCATTTGGAGAGATGCATTGTTCTCTAAATTGTGGGAAGTGTTTCTCTCTAATAATGCATTTTATCCTGTCTTAGGGCTGGCTAATTGCTGCATTGTCCCATAAAATTCAGATGCTTTGTTTCTGTAGACATATCTTGCAATTACTATATACTAAATTCCATTTTTTCAGACTAGATTTCAAAAACTCTGCAATGGATTTGGCAAGATCTAAGTCCTTAACTAAGTATCTAGTTCTTGCTTATTAGCAAAATCTGGAGATTTTCCTGAACATACATAGCTTCATTAGATCACGCTCTTCTGAAGATAATGTTCCACTTCTGAAGGGCCATCTCAGGAAGGAGAGATATGGAATGGTAAATCTTCACTGTGTGACACTGGGTTAATAGGTAAGGCATATTATGAAAAGGGATCTGTACTTCGATATGTATTGAAAAGTAGCAATCATTGTGTTCAAAGAAATGCAGAAAGCTTTCACCTCCTGCTACTACTTAACCATCTTAATATTGATACAGTTTCTAAAGCAAACGAATAATGACCATGATTTGTCTTTGTCACCGAAACGATATACAAATTGAGCGTTATATGCCAGGAGAAATTCTGAGCATGATCTACCTAGCACCGAGTGATCCAGTCGCCCGTGAGAAGAGAGTACCACGAATTTTCTTTGTGGAGCTATTATCCTTGTGGATTCCTGATACATAAACCCATAAATATCACAATGATAGCTTCAGAAATTTTCCAGAATTCGCAGAGGTCGGTAAGTATGGTAAGTGCAGTTATAGTAATTGATGCCATGATATGAGTGGTTTAACGAAAGAGACAGTGTGAAGTAAAGCGTAAGAATGAGTGCATTCGCTGGCTACACTTTATACACCCATAAAGAGGACAGAACTCTAGCCTGTGTCAATCAGCATGCCTTTCCGACCAGCGAACTGGCAGTTCAGAATATACCAGTTCTGGGGTTCCACTGTTGAACTGTCCAATCTAACCTTCCAATAGGATGTGAACCGGCTCCTTAGCCAAAGTGATGTCGCACGAACTAGCATGGCTGTGAGGCAGACTCCCGCTTATGGTACATTCCACTCCTGTTGTGAGTGCCTCTTTGCTCTGTTTTATCGTTATACTGCTTATTTGTACATAGTGGTGAAGGAATAAATATATAGGTAAAGAAAAACTACCTCTTCTATGTTTGCCTTACCCTTTATTGCCAGGTTGTTCGCTATATTGCTGACTTTTGTTTATGGTCAGGGGCAACAGCCCTTGAATTGCTGCCCGTGTAAGTAATAGCCACGAAAATGGGTACATGTCGTTTTAAGCCATACCGTTACCTCTAATATGAATTTATTGTGGAATCCAACGTTTAAACTTGCTTTCCCGTCAAAGGAATTCAGTTTTTATCATTGCAAATTTATCAGAAAGATTTGCACTGACCAAAAAAGACAGTGATAAGGTGGCTGTATGAGCAATATTTTTTACAGTTTGAATGTTATATTCAAATATTTAATTCTTTAGAATAAATATACTGATGTGTAATTAAACAGATACTCTAATGGGCCTTGCATATTTGACATATTGTTAGAAATATGATATTTAATATACAAGTACAACAGTTACAAATATATTACTTGTAATATATTACAAGTAATATATTTGGCTGGGAATAGAACCCCCGAAACTTTAGCATGCCACCCGAGTAGTCCACCAAAACTCCGAGACGCCCTAGACCAGTCACCCATTACTATCACAAACATCACTCCTGATGTGAGCACATACTTACCTAGTACCATTGGGAATACTCACACGAGCAATTCACATAATAATGACGTGAACATAAGAACGAAGGAACACTCTACTGATGTGAGCACATACTTAGCCATTGTGGAAGCTACTATTAGGTCTAACTCACACCCACCCACATTTACTCATGTATTTATCCAACTAATCTGGCCTCTATTACTCCTCCACCTCTATTACCAAACCAGTACTTTCCTATATCCTTCCTGAATCTGAATTTTTCCAACTTAAAACCATTGCTGCGATACTACTATACACTTTATTTATTCCTGTCTTCCACTTATACACCTCAATCATATCCCCCCTAATTCTAGCAGTGCATTCACAGTCTAATAAGGTTTCTGATACATCCAGAATTTATATCCATTCTGTAATACGGTGACCAAAACATGAAGAACAACCTAAGATTCTATTAGCTTTATTGCGAACACTTATCAGATTACTGCTAACCAGAGGATCTACATTATTTAATATTGGCATGGTTATTGTCCTGTCCAACATTTAGAACTTTGCATTTGTCTATAGACCACTGCATCAGTCTATTCAAATCTTAGCATGTCCAGGGCTACTGGGCACATCATGTAAGTAGTCTAGGGTGTCTCGGAATTTTGGCAAGCTACTTGGGTGGCGTGCAAAAGTATCGGGGGTTCAATTCCCTCCAGGGAAGCCTGGGGGGTAGGCTTCCCGGGAGGGTAGATGGGTAAATTATCGTGGGATCGATACCCGGTTTGTCACAGTATTGTTCTTTGCTTATAATCGCCTTGTTCTCTAGATGCATTAATATGTGTACTACTCGTGAGACTGATATCCCAAACATTAGGTGAAATTAGTCCTGTAGTATCCAAGGCCACTGACACGTTAGCATCATGAACAGCAGATCCAGTGTACCCAGATACACACTCAAGTAGAAATATACTGTATACACCATGGGGGCAATACGTACTACGATGATACGATATATTCACTGAGTAAGAGATACATGCACTGAGGGAGCAATATATACAGTGAGGGAGATATTTATTCTCCGATGGAGCAATATCTTCACTGATATGTACCCTAGGAAACGATATACTTTATGGAGCATAATTATGCTTTTGAAAACACGTAGTGAAGTGAAAATTTACGTTTCAAAATATATAGGGTGTTGTATTACTTAAAAAAATGTAATTCTCATGCATGCTGTCCTCCAAATAATGACGGAGTTTTATCCAATATACTACAGTTCGTGGATTTTTCCCCGATCCAAGCCACTACAAAATTATGATTGTTATCCTACCTTAAATTAGAATAGGCCTTTTTTTAAGAATATTATATTTACGTATAGTTAATTGATAATAATTAGAAATTAAATTACTAATAAATTGAAACCCGCCTTTAAATTCTAAATTCTTCATTATCAAGCAGGATACTATAAATAACGATTTATCAGTGATGAAAGAACTATTATTTATCATGCATTTAACCTAATCCATTCTAACTTTGTTTTTTAACCAATCTATGGAAATACTTTTTATCAGTGGACTCCTCACAGAGACCCAAACAAAAGAGTTTTTTGACAACGAAATATGGATAGCAGGATACAACTGATGTAGATGAGAGGAAAACAATAACAGACATCAAGGGGGAGTTGTTCTCTATGCCAAGGAGTCGCTAATGTGCACAGTTACTAAATACCACAAAAGACGTAGTTGAATTCTTAGCAATAAAGATTGAGAACCAAAACATAATCATTGTGATTGTATATAAGCCGCCAGATGCAACCTCCCACCAGTTCGAGGAACAGTTATAGAAAATTGATTACTGTTTGGAAAATCTTCGAACCCTAGCCCCAAGTATCATGCATCATGATGCATGATACAAAATGGAAGAATGTAGTAAATAATGTTATGGTAGAAACAATCCCTGAAGGTAGCTCAGAGAAATAGTCAAACACACATAAGCTGCTGAATCACTGCAATAAAATCACTCTAAGCCAACAGAGAGAAGTCAACAAGACTGGAAAACACACTTGACCTTATTTTCACAAGTAATGATGACCTGGTAAGAAAAATAAAAGTATGAAAAACAATTAATTCAGATCACAATCTAATCGTGATGGTGAGGACCCATGTGTATCATGGGTCCTCATCACCTTCACCATCATCATCACCATCATCACCACAACCATAAAATTCAATTTCAACAACAATAACATCAACTGGGATCAAATAAATCATGTCCTAAATTAAACATGCTGGGAAGGTATCATAAATAACATGGATCCAAATGAAGAAAAAAACACAGTATCGAGACTGGAACAATATGTAAATGATTTTTCAGTACGACTTGGACCATTAACTTGTCACACATTAACACACGAAAATAGGCTGAATGGGAAACTAACTCCTTGCTCCCATTTCTTGATATACATGTTCATCGCTCGGCTACAGGCTTTTGTTTTCCCGTGGATCACAAGCATTTACACTGTGGTATGTACACGCACTACTTTTCTTACCATACTCCATCTCTAAAGAAAAGTGTTCTTCTTTCTTTTTTCGTGTCCTCCGCATTTGTGACCCTCAGTTCCTTGACTCTGAAATTTACACTCTTCACAGTTCGTTCTGTCGTGTTGACTACTCTTCCGGTTTCATAAACTCTACCTTCTCAAGTGATAAACGAAGTTTCTGCTCTTTCTCTGACTCTCTACACCTGACGACGAGGTTCTGACCAGAGGGTTGGTGAGGATGGAAAGGAAGAGGGGGGGAGGGCTGGAAAAATGGAAGAGGTTGGGAGGGTGGAGTAGGAGGTCTCTATACCTGTGTAATCTGCGCTTTTCCTTCCCTATATTTCCAGTCTGTAATCTTAACAACTCATTCCGTTACTTAGACATCACACTTACTTTTCGCCAAACTAACACCCTTCGTGTTAATATACTTCGTGCCTCTCCTACTATTCACGCTTCCGAAGTCTACTGTTTCCTGGTCCTCTCGTCCTCTCCATTACTTCGGAGAATCTGACCACTCTCGTTCTGACAGACCTAAAGAGCATAAAAAATGTGTTAGATCTGCCGACACCAATAATGGTCTTATCAGTCGTGTTTGAGATCACAGTCGTCCTACTGACTGGTCCTCTGCCAAAAATGTCTCCACTTCTTCCAGCCTTCACAGTCACCGTTTTGTCGTAGCATTCCTTATAAACAACTTTCCTAATATGAATCTTAGTCCTAGCTTTGTCTCTGTCAAATGTCAAATGTTCCGAACTTCAGAACACTCGAGACTTGACCTGATCTCTGTCTCCGCCCCTCCTTACCTCTTCTTCTTTCCTACATTTCTTTGTCTTTCCTTTATTCTGCCTATGTGTTTTCTATCCTTAAATTTCTCTTCCGCCCCCTCATGTGTTTTTGATCCAACCCTCGTTGGTCATTAGCTCTCTTACTGCTATTACTACCACAACTAATATTACTTCTGCTACTACTATTATTACTACTACTACTACTCTTACTGCCACTACTACTACTGCTATAGCCTCGCTAAACTGCACTTTCTATCTCATGTGCCACTACCACTGCTTCCCAAACTACCATCACTACTACTACTACTACTAATACTACTACTGATATTACTACTGCTAATACTTCCACTACCAGCATTGCCTCTACTACTTCAATCTTTCTTCCTCCTCTCTTTGTCCTGTCCCTGTCCTCTCTCGTATATGTACTGGCTCCCTTACCTTCGAGTGTTAGTGTGTGACTACCTAATGGCCCAAGTCGGACAATGTCGTCAAAAGAATTATTTCTCTTACGTGCCAGTTATTTGGGCAAGGATTCAAACTAGTGCCTTGAATAGATCAACTCTTTGGCAACTGAAGTATGCTTAAGGCATATTCCTCTAAGGAAAAAGAAGAGAAGAAGTAAACTGGAAACAGAGAGATTCTCTACAGGCGAAGGCATAAAAATCAGTGAGCTTCTTAAAGAGGCCAAATTATCTGAAATACGGAAGGAAGCATTAATTAGAGAAGTAGAAAATATTGAACTTAAGTTAAATGATTCATACACCGTGCCGGATTTACCTATAGGCTTAACAGGCTAAAGTCTAGGGCCTCAAAATCTAGGGGGCCTCCGGCAAAGGTGTATAATGTTTATGACACTTTTCATAGGCCTTTCTTACACATGCTGTCATAATGCACTATAATCTGTAAACAACTCAAGTGAAAATAAAGAATTAATTCAAGAGTCATTTACCGTACGAAGAGCGGCTAAAGAGCCACAACAAATTAATGTGGATACACGGTACAACACCCAGCTCTGCTGGGTGCATGACTCTTTTAGGATTGTATATGGTCCAGTGGGTTACAGCGTTCTGAATTTTCTCTCACTATGAGGCGGGCTAAAACAACATGGATTCTATCCCCCAGATGGTGGCAGTGTTGTTATTGATTAAATACCCCTTGTTCATGGTTACAATACAATATACATATACTGCTTTTGGAGGGTAGTACACCAAACGGAGTTATAGGTCCTCTAGAAGCCAGTTGAAATAAAGGGAAAAAATACTGAGAAACTGTTCTCGAACAGCTGGCAAGACCACGTCTCTTTTCACCATATTAAAGACATTTCTAAAGTCTAGTCTGACTACGGCCTTATCTTCTGATAAGTCCCTGATGTAGGCCCTCACTTCATGAGCTGCTGCTTCACTGCCTTGAGAGACCCCAGAGCCCAGTTGGTTTGGCTGAGTAAACTGGCTGCTTCTGTGTAAATTTTTCTTACTGCTGCTTTGACAACGAGACAGCGAAGAGTGTTACCAACACCAATGGGCCTGATTTCCCCATCCTTCTTCTTTAAAGCGTATAATGAGGCTCCGAAAAAAACAGTTTAATTTCTCCTGGAATCTGCCCAACAAGACAGTTGTTGACGAAGGTTGTTAACTCAGAAAGAAGAACTGATGCAGTTGTGTCAAATACTGGATTCACCTTCTCTTTGATGTGTTGTGGTCGAATTCCAATGTAACCTCCTGCTTGCAATGTCACTATCGCTTTAAAAACTTCTGATTCTGGCAAAATTAACTGTCCAATGATGGGATCATCATCAGGGTTGTTGTTAATGACTCTGGTGTCGCTAGGTAGGTGCTTGTCTCTTAGTTGGCCTCATCTTTGGGAGCAACTGTGTCATCGCTTGTTATTATTCTGATTACTTCCGCTGTATTGCCTTCATTGTTTTTTTTTGCTAACCTGTGCACACATTTTCTCATTTTCAGTGGAATTTTTCTTTGGTCTGCCTCTGTGATTCCTGCGATGATGAGACAGAGGGACACAGTTACCTGGTCCTGGGTAGTTGCGCACTGCCTTGATGACTGATGTGGTAAGCAATTTACTGTGTCTTGAAGGAACAGCTAGGCAGACGTTGCCAAACAGGAGCACATTACGCCCTGCCTTAATTTAATGGTACCTTGGCCTTCTAAGGTGGCGGAACCTCTATTTACCTGCTTGAGAAGGTCTGTGAATATCCTTGACGCATGTGGACGAACAGCTATATGAACGTGAGATAGGGTACTGCTAGCAGTGGATTTGAATGTCATCAGATCTTCGCAACTGAGGAGGTTGCCTTTAGAATTTCCATCTGCCTGTGGAGGCTGTGGGCTGCTTTCTGCAGGAATTATATGTGATCCACCACACTCTTTGTGTGCCGTATAAGGCCAGTCCTGTTGAGTGCCCGATACCCTCCACACACTTGATATGTACGTCTTCTATCATTGTTAGGTGCACTGTTTCCCTGGCTTTTGTCTGGCTAGCTGCAACACCATCTGCCATACCTCAGTCTGGTAAGCCTGGATTGAACTGAAAATGGCCCGTTTGGGTGACGGTACATTCCACAGGTGCTACATGGTGAAGCAGGAGAGACGTGGAGGACGTAGTACCAGATGTGGTTGGCAGTCTCACGGCCTCATGGTTGGCTAGGGAGGGATTGAGGGAGGAGTGGAGGAGAGGTGAAACCCAGGGAAGGCCTAGCTGCCAGTGTTACAGTTGCCCACTCACTGCACTACACAACACATCACTATACGTAACTTAACACAACACTATGAACAGCCCACCACTATAAACAACACACCACTATAAACAACACACCACTATACACAACACATTGGATGTGCCAGGGATGGGATGATACCAGTACCCAATTTTTGGCCGATACTGGTATCGGTACAGATGTCGATAACGATACTTTTCAATATTTTTTTTTAAATAATGTTGACTGTGTTCAGTGAATAATGGAATGCTTATCACACAATGTATTTTAATTAACACAGGAAGGTTCAACATTAAATATGTTAATTTCTGTTATATGAGCGTTATTACTCATTATTAGTTAGAGTCACTCCAGTGAGACTTACAAACTGAAAAAAAAAATATATTAAATTTCTGAATATCTCCATGTTTAGTAATCTGATTAAAACATAATTACAAATAAAAATCTGAATAATTTCCAGTAACAAAAGACATGAAACTATTAATTTAAATTAAAAAAAAAAAGCTTATCAAATCTTTATTGTAATAACTGGAAATTCAAACTCTACAATTACAGTTAAGAAGTTGAGCAACATCTCTTTCCATTATTAAACTGAATTGTCTGACAAATTTCCATTATACAGTGTAAAGTATTTTTAAACTTTACCGAAAAAAGTAACAGAAAAAACATACAGTATTCCTGGTGCCTGAAATTAAAAATAAACAATATACGTGCACTTTAACTTAATATCCATAATTAACTAGAAGTATATCAGTGGTTGAGTAATCTGAGAAACATATCCTTGTTTACCATAATGGCAGTCCCTCGTACCTCAATATATTTCAGTGTAATAGAGCAGAGTGCATCATAAGTTGTTAATGCAGTTAAATATTACTTTTGAAGATATGAAGGAAATCAGAAGCTACATCTATATGTTATATCCAAATATCCAAATGCCTTCCATAAAATATTTAAATTAAAATATATACGATCCAAATCTAATTCAAATCTTTCAGAGAGACCAATATGATACATCGATACCATGCCTAACCCTTCTAGGGTAGGGTAGGTGCCTGAGCCCGAGCCTTTAGCTCATAAGACTGTCATTCCCATTTGCCCCCTTGGGGCGGCGATGACAGAGCAGAGGCCTAGCTTGTGGCTAGGCTTGGGGACAGTTGGTCCCAAAGATGAGGAGGTACTTGTGCCTCCTCCCATGGGAGACTTAGGTCTCAGACACTCCCTAAAGAGGGAGCCAAGCCCGGGCCACCACTTGGAAAAGGCCCGGGCCGGGAGAATACCGGCTAATCTTTAATAATAATAATAATAATATGATAATCACAAGCACAATAAAATTGAAGCCACTCAGAAGGAGAATTATCACTTTATAAACATGGCAGTATTTAATTGTTTCCATTATCATCCATAACAGTTCACTGGGACCGACGGACGCCAAAATCACTCCAAACTTTTCTAGAAGTATGATCTGTCAGTTTTTAAGAAAATTTTATGTAAACCTAGTGAAGAAACAATGGTCTTGAGTTGTTATTGACAAATAATAGAATATTAAACTGGACTAGGATAACCAAATAGCTAAACACAGTGAATTATTTCTGATAAAGAGAGACATTCTCTATTTATTTCACTCAAAAAAAAAAACAGTTTGATTAGAAAACTTGGCTTATGATAACTTCCGCAACACAACAACAAGTTGTTTTCCTTCAAGAAAACAACATCAGTACAAAACGTTTAAAGCTGACCGGATCATTTCTCGGTTATTGCTCAAAATTCAACAAAATTTCTGCCTTCCGAACCTTTTCGTTTAAAACTAACCATCCATTTCATACGATGCATCAGCCATTTGAAGACTGGTGACGTATATAACTGTTTTGTTTTTATTAGAAGAAAACGGTAAATCCTGAAGGGTCATATAGCGCAAGGGAAAGATAAGTCTGGTTCCTTGGATCAGGAGTCAGTCACTAGCATCAAGGGAAAAATAATGCAATAAAGGAAAATAGTCCTATACTATATCAAGCCGAGGGCTCGAACCCATGTTATTTTGGCCTGCCTCATGGTGAGCAAAAATAACACCATGCTCTAACCCACAGGACCACCAAATCCAACAAAGATCACGCACAAAGCAGAGCTAGGTGTTGAACAGTGATAGGAGGATATACAGTGGTGTGGGTGCTCACAGTTAATTTGGTGTATTAGCCTCCACAAGCAGTATATATAGTACTGTTTAGAGTGTCATGTAATTTTCGCTCACCAAGAGGCGGGCCAAAACAATATTTGTTGAAACCCTTGGCTAGTCACAGCGTTGTTATTGATTATATGCAACTCGTTCGTGGTTACAATATTATATATATATATATATATATATATATATATATATATATATATATATATATATATATATATATATATATATATATATATATATATATATATATATATATATATATATGTCGTGCCGAATAGGCAGAATTTGCAATCTTTGCTTAAATAGCAATGTTCATCTTGCCATTTAGGACAAGTGAAAATTTGTGTATGCATAATTTCACCAAAATCATTCTGAACCTAACGAAAAAAATATATTTCACTGTGTTTGTTTAGTATTAAAGTACTGTAAACAAATCTAAAATATATTTACTTGGGTTAGGATAAAATAAATTGCTCTTGTTATAATAAGGTTAGGTAAGTTTTCTAAGATTCTTTTGGTGCAAAATTAAAATTTTTTACATTAACATTAATGAAAAAAATATATCTTTAAACGTATAAGAGAAAATTTTAGAAAGGACTTAATTTTAAATGAGTTCTTGCTAAATGACCAGTTTTACATATTCGGCACGACATATATATATATATATATATATATATATATATATATATATATATATATATATATATATATATATATATATATATATATATATATATATATACATATATATATATTTATATATATATATATATATATATATATATATATATATATATATACATATATATATATATATATATATATATATACATATATATATAATATATACATATATATATATATATATATATATATATATATATTCTTTCTTTCAACACACCGGCCGTATCCCACCGAGGCGGGGTGGCCCAAAAGGAAAAACGAAAGTTTCTCCTTTTACATTTAGTAATATATACAGGAGAAGAGGTTACTAGCCCCTTGCTCCCGGCATTTTAGTCGCCTCTTACAACACGCATGGCTTACGGAGGAAGAATTCTGTTCCACTTCCCCATGGAGATAAGAGGAAATAAACAAGAATAAGAACTAGAAAGAAAATAGAAGAAAACCCAGAGGGGTGTGTATATATGTGCTTGTACATGTATGTGTAGTGTGACCTAAGTGTAAGTAGAAGTAGCAAGACGTACCTGAAATCTTGCATGTTCATGAGACAGAAAAAAGGACACCAGCAATCCTACCATCATGTAAAACAATTACAGGCTTTCGTTTTACACTCACTTGGCAGGACGGTAGTACCTCCCTGGGCGGTTGCTGTCTACCAACCTACTACCTACATTATATATATATATATATATATATATATATTATATATATATATATATATATATATATTTTATATTATATATATATATATATATTATATATATATATATATATATATATATATATATATATATATATCGTGCCGAATAGGCAGAACTTGCGATCTTGGCTTAAATAGCAACGTTCATCTTGGCAAATAGGACAAGTGAAAATTTGTGAATGCAATAACTTCGCCAAAATCATTCTGAACCTAACGAAAAAAAATATATTTGATTGTGTTTGTTTAGTACTAAATTATTGTAAACGTATTTAAAATATATTTAGTTGGGTTAGGCTAAAATAAATTGCTCTTGTTATAATAAGGTTAGGTAAGTTTTCTAAGATTCTTTTGGTGCAAAATTAAAAATTTTTCATTAACATTAATGAAAAATATATATCTTTAAACGTATAAGAGAAAATTTCAGAAAGGACTTAATTTTAATTGAGTTCTTGCTAATTGACTAGTTTTACATATTCGGCACGACATATATATATATATATATATATATATATATATATATATATATATATATATATATATATATATATATATATATGCAAGGAATTCGCGAGAGCATGCGAAATATACACAAACACTGATCTCTGGCTGAAGGAGACTCGAACCTACGAACCTTAGGACAAGGCACGCAGTGCTTTACCAATCTACCCACCTTGTCCTAAGGATCGTAGGTTCGAGTCTCCTTCGGCCAGAGACCAGTGTTTGTGTATATATATATATATATATATATATATATATATATATATATATATATATATATATATATATATATATATATATATATATATATCAGTATAACACTGCGACTACCCGACGATTCGAACCCATGTAATTTTGGCCTGCCTCATAGTGAACGAATATCACACATGACACCCTAACCCACACGACCTGTGGTTCCGTGGTCGCCTTGTTTACAGGAACGGTTTGTAGGGAGTCTAGACCGGACTCAGGCAGTGTTAGTTTTCTCTGTTGTTCAGGGTTTTCTCAGTGTTATTCAAGGCTTTTACATTTAAAAACCTTGAATAACACTGTGCATTTTATGGTATAATTAACTTTTTTGTGCTTAAAATTTAAAAAAACAATATTTACATTCAGTTCGTTGGGGTTTGGAACGGATTAATCGTATTTACATACAAACCAAAGGGGGAAATTAGATTTGGCTTACGACCAAATCAGGTCACGACCAGAGTTTTGGAACAAATTATATATATATATATATATATATATATATATATATATATATATATATATATATATATATATATATATATATTATATATATATATATTTTTTTTTTATTATCACACTGGCCGATTCCCACCAAGGCAGGGTGGCCCGAAAAAGAAAAACTTTCATCATCATTCACTCCATCACTGTCTTGCCAGAAGGGTGCTTTACACTACAGTTTTTAAACTGCAACATTAACACCCCTCCTTCAGAGTGCAGGCACTGTACTTCCCATCTCCAGGACTCAAGTCCGGCCTGCCGGTTTCCCTGAATCCCTTCATAAATGTTACTTTGCTCACACTCCAACAGCACGTCAAGTATTAAAAGCCATTTGTCTCCATTCACTCCTATCAAACACGCTCACGCATGCCTGCTGGACGTCCAAGCCCCTCGCACACAAAACCTCCTTTACCCCCTCCCTCCAACCCTT
Source organism: Cherax quadricarinatus (assembly GCF_038502225.1). NCBI lineage: Eukaryota > Metazoa > Arthropoda > Malacostraca > Decapoda > Parastacidae > Cherax > Cherax quadricarinatus. The sequence continues at coordinate 25,761,775 of NC_091328.1, forward strand.
CCTAGGCCGACCCCTACCCCGCCTTCCTTCCACTACAGACTGATACACTCTTGAAGTCATTCTGTTTCGCTCCATTCTCTCTACATGTCCGAACCACCTCAACAACCCTTCCTCAGCCCTCTGGACAACAGTTTTGGTAATCCTGCACCTCCTCCTAACTTCCAAACTACGAATTCTCTGCATTATATTCACACCACACATTGCCCTCAGACATGACATCTCCACTGCCTCCAGCCTTCTCCTCGCTGCAACATTCATCACCCACGCTTCACACCCATATAAGAGCGTTGGTAAAACTATACTCTCATACATTCCCCTCTTTGCCTCCAAGGACAAAGTTCTTTGTCTCCACAGACTCCTAAGTGCACCACTCACTCTTTTTCCCTCATCAATTCTATGATTCACCTCATCTTTCATAGACCCATCCGCTGACACGTCCACTCCCAAATATCTGAATACGTTCACCTCCTCCATACTCTCTCCCTCCAATCTGATATTCAATCTTTCATCACCTAATCTTTTTGTTATCCTCATAACCTTACTCTTTCCTGTATTCACCTTTAATTTTCTTCTTTTGCACACCCTACCAAATTCATCCACCAATCTCTGCAACTTCTCTTCAGAATCTCCCAAGAGCACAGTGTCATCAGCAAAGAGCAGCTGTGACAACTCCCACTTTGTGTGTGATTCTTTATCTTTTAACTCCACGCCTCTTGCCAAGACCCTCGCATTTACTTCTCTTACAACCCCATCTATAAATATATTAAACAACCACGGTGACATCACACATCCTTGTCTAAGGCCTACTTTTACTGGGAAAAAATTTCCCTCTTTCCTACATACTCTAACTTGAGCCTCACTATCCTCGTAAAAACTCTTCACTGCTTTCAGTAACCTACCTCCTACACCATACACTTGCAACATCTGCCACATTGCCCCCCTATCCACCCTGTCATACGCCTTTTCCAAATCCATAAATGCCACAAAGACCTCTTTAGCCTTATCTAAATACTGTTCACTTATATGTTTCACTGTAAACACCTGGTCCACACACCCCCTACCTTTCCTAAAGCCTCCTTGTTCATCTGCTATCCTATTCTCCGTCTTACTCTTAATTCTTTCAATTATAACTCTACCATACACTTTACCAGGTACACTCAACAGACTTATCCCCCTATAATTTTTGCACTCTCTTTTATCCCCTTTGCCTTTATACAAAGGAACTATGCATGCTCTCTGCCAATCCCTAGGTACCTTACCCTCTTCCATACATTTATTAAATAATTGCACCAACCACTCCAAAACTATATCCCCACCTGCTTTTAACATTTCTATCTTTATCCCATCAATCCCGGCTGCCTTACCCCCTTTCATTTTACCTACTGCCTCACGAACTTCCCCCACACTCACAACTGGCTCTTCCTCACTCCTACAAGATGTTATTCCTCCTTGCCCTATACACGAAATCACAGCTTCCCTATCTTCATCAACATTTAACAATTCCTCAAAATATTCCTTCCATCTTCCCAATACCTCTAACTCTCCATTTAATAACTCTCCTCTCCTATTTTTAACTGACAAATCCATTTGTTCTCTAGGCTTTCTTAACTTTCTTATATATATATATATATATATATATATATATATATATATATATATATATATATATATATATATATATATATATATATATATATATAGGTAGTAGGTTGGTAGACAGCAACCACCCAGGGAAGTACTACCGTCCTGCCAGATGACTGTGAAACAAAAACCTGTAACTGTTTTGCATGATGGTAGGATTGCTGGTTTCTTTTTCTGTCTCATAAACACGCTAGATAACAGGGATATCTTGCTACTCCTACTTTCACTTTGGTCACACTTCACAGACACGCACATGCATATATATATATATATATATACATACATCTAGGTTTTTCTCCTTTTTCTAAATAGCTCTTGTTCTTTTTTATTTCTTCTATTGTCCATGGGGAAGTGGAAAAGAATCTTTCCTCCGTAAGCCATGCGTGTCGTATGAGGCGACTAAAATGCCGGGAGCAATGGGCTAGTAACCCCTTCTCCTGTATACATTTACTAAAAAAGAGAAGAAGAAAAACTTTATAAAACTGGGATGCTTAAATGTGCGTGGATGTAGTGCGGATGACAAGAAACAGATGATTGCTGATGTTATGAATGAAAAGAAGTTGGATGTCCTGGCCCTAAGCGAAACAAAGCTGAAGGGGGTAGGAGAGTTTCAGTGGGGGGAAATAAATGGGATTAAATCTGGAGTATCTGAGAGAGTTAGAGCAAAGGAAGGGGTAGCAGTAATGTTAAATGATCAGTTATGGAAGGAGAAAAGAGAATATGAATGTGTAAATTCAAGAATTATGTGGATTAAAGTAAAGGTTGGATGCGAGAAGTGGGTCATAATAAGCGTGTATGCACCTGGAGAAGAGAAGAATGCAGAGGAGAGAGAGAGATTTTAGGAGATGTTAAGTGTATGTATAGGAGCCTTTGAACCAAGTGAGAGAGTAATTGTGGTAGGGGACCTGAATGCTAAAGTAGGAGAAACTTTTAGAGAGGGTGTGGTAGGTAAGTTTGGGGTGCCAGGTGTAAATGATAATGGGAGCCCTTTGATTGAACTTTGTATAGAAAGGGGTTTAGTTATAGGTAATACATATTTTAAGAAAAAGAGGATAAATAAGTATACAAGATATGATGTAGGGCGAAATGACAGTAGTTTGTTGGATTATGTATTGGTAGATAAAAGACTGTTGAGTAGACTTCAGGATGTACATGTTTATAGAGGGGCCACAGATATATCAGATCACTTTCTAGTTGTAGCTACACTGAGAGTAAAAGGTAGATGGGATACAAGGAGAATAGAAGCATCAGGGAAGAGAGAGGTGAAGGTTTATAAACTAAAAGAGGAAGCAGTTAGGGTAAGATATAAACAGCTATTGGAGGATAGATGGGCTAATGAGAGCATAGGCAATGGGGTCGAAGAGGTATGGGGTAGGATTAAAAATATAGTGTTAGAGTGTTCAGCAGAAGTTTGTGGTTACAGGAAAGTGGGTGCAGGAGGGAAGAGGAGCGATTGGTGGAATGATGATGTAAAGAGAGTAGTAAGGGAGAAAAAGTTAGCATATGAGAAGTTTTTACAAAGAAGAAGTGATGCAAGGAGGGAAGAGTATATGGAGAAAAAGACAGAGGTTAAGAGAGTGGTGAAGCAATGTAAAAAGAGAGCAAATGAGAGAGTGGGTGAGATGTTATCAACAAATTTTGTTGAAAATAAGAAAAAGTTTTGGAGTGAGATTAACAAGTTAAGAAAGCCTAGAGAACAAATGGATTTGTCAGTTAAAAATAGGAGAGGAGAGTTATTAAATGGAGAGTTAGAGGTATTGGGAAGATGGAGGGAATATTTTGAGGAATTGTTAAATGTTGATGAAGATAGGGAAGCTGTGATTTCGTGTATAGGGCAAGGAGGAATAACAACTTGTAGGAGTGAGGAAGAGCCATTTGTGAGTGTGGGGGAAGTTCGTGAGGCAGTAGGTAAAATGAAAGGGGGTAAGGCAGCCGGGATTGATGGGATAAAGATAGAAATGTTAAAAGCAGGTGGGGATATAGTTTTGGAGTGGTTGGTGCAATTATTTAATAAATGTATGGAGGAGGGTAAGGTACCTAGGGATTGGCAGAGAGCATGCATAGTTCCTTTGTATAAAGGCAAAGGGGATAAAAGAGAGTGCAAAAATTATAGGGGGATAAGTCTGTTGAGTGTACCTTTTAAAGTGTATGGTAGAGTTATAATTGAAAGAATTAAGAGTAAGACGGAGAATAGGATAGCAGATGAACAAGGAGGCTTTACGAAAGGTAGGGGGTGTGTGGACCAGGTGTTTACAGTGAAACATATAAGTGAACAGTATTTAGATAAGGCTAAAGAGGTCTTTGTGGCATTTATGGATTTGGAAAAGGCGTATGACAGGGTGGATAGGGGGGCAATGTGGCAGATGTTGCAAGTGTATGGTGTAGGAGGTAGGTTACTGAAAGCAGTGAAGAGTTTTTACGAGGATAGTGAGGCTCAAGTTAGAGTATGTAGGAAAGAGGGAAATTTTTTCCCAGTAAAAGTAGGCCCTAGACAAGGATGTGTGATGTCACCGTGGTTGTTTAATATATTTATAGATGGGGTTGTAAGAGAAGTAAATGCGAGGGTCTTGGCAAGAGGCGTGGAGTTAAAAGATAAAGAATCACACACAAAGTGGGAGTTGTCACAGCTGCTCTTTGCTGATGACACTGTGCTCTTGGGAGATTCTGAAGAGAAGTTGCAGAGATTGGTGGATGAATTTGGTAGGGTGTGCAAAAGAAGAAAATTAAAGGTGAATACAGGAAAGAGTAAGGTTATGAGGATAACAAAAAGATTAGGTGATGAAAGATTGAATATCAGATTGGAGGGAGAGAGTATGGAGGAGGTGAACGTATTCAGATATTTGGGAGTGGACGTGTCAGCGGATGGGTCTATGAAAGATGAGGTGAATCATAGAATTGATGAGGGAAAAAGAGTGAGTGGTGCACTTAGGAGTCTGTGGAGACAAAGAACTTTGTCCTTGGAGGCAAAGAGGGGAATGTATGAGAGTATAGTTTTACCAACGCTCTTATATGGGTGTGAAGCGTGGGTGATGAATGTTGCAGCGAGGAGAAGGCTGGAGGCAGTGGAGATGTCATGTCTGAGGGCAATGTGTGGTGTGAATATAATGCAGAGAATTCGTAGTTTGGAGGTTAGGAGGAGGTGCGGGATTACCAAAACTGTTGTCCAGAGGGCTGAGGAAGGGTTGTTGAGGTGGTTTGGACATGTAGAGAGAATGGAGCGAAACAGAATGACTGCAAGAGTGTATCAGTCTGTAGTGGAAGGAAGGCGGGGTAGGGGTCGGCCTAGGAAAGGTTGGAGGGAGGGGGTAAAGGAGGTTTTGTGTGCGAGGGGCTTGGACTTCCAGCAGGCATGCATGAGCGTGTTTGATAGGAGTGAATGGAGACAAATGGTTTTTAATACTTGACGTGCTGTTGGAGTGTGAGCAAAGTAACATTTATGAAGGGATTCAGGGAAACCGGCAGGCCGGACTTGAGTCCTGGAGATGGGAAGTACAGTGCCTGCACTCTGAAGGAGGGGTGTTAATGTTGCAGTTTAAAAACTGTAGTGTAAAGCACCCTTCTGGCAAGACAGTGATGGAGTGAATGATGGTGAAAGTTTTTCTTTTTCGGGCCACCCTGCCTTGGTGGGAATCGGCCAGTGTGATAATAAATAAATAAATATATATGATTAGGTCAGGGGTTTCAAATAGAGCTAGAGCTAAAGAAGGAGTAGCAGTAATGTTGAAGGATAAGCTATGGCAGGAAAAGAGGGACTATAAATGTATTAATTCAAGGATTATGTGGAGTAAAATAAAGATTGGATGTGTAAAGTGGGTTATAGTAAGCGTGTATGCACCTGGAGAAGAAAGAAGTGTAGATGAGAGAGAGAGATTCTGGGAAATGTTGAGTGAATGCGTGGGGAGTTTTGAATCAAGTGTGAGAGTAATGGTGGTTGGGGATTTCAATGCTAAAGTGGGTAAAAATGTTATGGAGGGAGTAGTAGGTAAATTTGGGGTGCCAGGGGTAAATGTAAATGGGGAGCCTTTAATTGAGCTATGTGTAGAAAGAGATTTGGTAATAAGTAATACATATTTCATGAAAAAGAGGATAAATAAATATACAAGGTATGATGTAGCACGTAATGAAAGTAGTTTGATAGATTATGTATTGGTGGATAAAAGGTTGATGAGTAGGCTTCAGGATGTACATGTTTATAGAGGGGCAACTGATATATCGGATCATTATTTAGTTGTAGCTACAGTTAGAGTAAGAGGTAGATGGGAAAAGAGGAAGGTGGCAACAACAAGTAAGAGGGAGGTGAAAGTGTATAAACTAAGGGAGGAGGAAGTTCGGGTGAGATATAAGCGACTATTGGCAGAAAGGTGGGCTAGTGCAAAGATGAGTAGTGGGGGGGTTGAAGAGGGTTGGAATAGTTTTAAAAATGCAGTATTAGAATGTGGGGCAGAAGTTTGTGGTTATAGGAGGGTGGGGACAGGTGGAAAGAGGAGTGATTAAGAAAAGGGTGTGATAAAAGAGAAAAAGTTAGCTTATGAGAGGTTTTTACAAAGCAGAAGTGTTATAAGAAGAGTAGAGTATATGGAGAGTAAAAGATAGGTGAAGAGAGTGGTGAGAGAGTGCAAAAGGAGAGCAGATGATAGAGTGTGAGAGGCACTGTCAAGAAATTTTAATGAAAATAAGAAAAAATTTTGGAGTGAGTTAAACAAGTTAAGAAAGCCTAGGGAAAGTATGGATTTGTCAGTTAAAAACAGAGTAGGGGAGTTAGTAGATGGGGAGATGGAGGTATTACGTAGATGGCGAGACTATTTTGAGGAACTTTTAAATGTTGAGGAAGAAAGGGAGGCGGTAATTTCATGCACTGGTCAGGGAGATATACCATCTTTTAGGAGTGAAGAAGAACAGAATGTAAGTGTGGGGGAGGTACGTGAGGCATTACGTAGAATGAAAGGGGGTAAGGCAGCTGGAACTGATGGGATCATGACAGAAAACTTAAAAGCAGGGGGGGATATAGTGTTGGAGTGGTTGGTACTTTTGTTTAATAAATGTATGAAAGAGGGGAAGGTACCCAGGGATTGGCGGAGAGCATGTATAGTCCCTTTATATAAAGGGAAAGGGGACAAAAGAGATTGTAAAAATTATAGAGGAATAAGTTTATTGAGTACACCAGGAAAAGTGTACGGTAGGGTTATAATTGAAAGAATTAGAGGTAAGACAGAATGTAGGATTGCAGATGAGCAAGGAGGTTTCAGAGTGAGTGAACAGTATTTAGATAAAGGTAGGGAAGTTTTTATTGCATTTATGGATTTAGAAAAGGCATATGATAGAGTGGATAGAGGAGCAATGTGGCAGTTGTTGCAAGTTTATGGAATAGGTGGTAAGTTACTAAATGCTGTAAAGAGTTTTTAGGAGGATAGTGAGGCTCAGGTTAGGGTGTGTAGAAGAGAGGGAGACTACTTCCCGGTAAAAGTAGGTCTTAGACAGGGATGTGTAATGTCACCATGGTTGTTTAATATATTTATAGATGGGGTTGTAAAAGAAGTAAATGCTAGGGTGTTCGGGAGAGGGGTGGGATTAAATTTTTTTATATTTTATTTAAACTCAGGTACAAAAATATATGGGTACATAATCAATATGTAACAAGATACAGACAGTGAACAATAATCAACTGTGACTACACAGTACTGAAGAAGTACATATATAATGACAGAACTGACTGCTGCACTCAAACACCGCTTGTACGTACTGTGCTTCACATGAACACCGCTTGTACGTACTCTGCTTCACATGAACACCGCTTGTACGTACTGTGCTTCACATGAACACTGCTTGTACGTACTGTGCTTCACATGAACACCGCTTGTACGTACTGTGCTTCACATGAACACTGCTTGTACGTACTGTGCTTCACATGAACACCGCTTGTACGTACTCTGCTTCACATGAACACCGCTTGTACGTACTCTGCTTCACATGAACACCGCTTGTACGTACTCTGCTTCACATGAACACTGCTTGTACGTACTGTGCTTCACATGAACACCGCTTGTACGTACTGTGCTTCACATGAACACCGCATGTACGTACTGTGCTTCACATGAACACCGCTTGTACGTACTGTGCTTCACATGAACACCGCTTGTACGTACTGTGCTTCACATGAACACCGCTTGTACGTACTGTGCTTCACATGAACACTGCTTGTACGTACTGTGCTTCACATGAACACTGCTTGTACGTACTGTGCTTCACATGAACACCGCTTGTACGTACTGTGCTTCACATGAACACTGCTTGTACGTACTGTGCTTCACATGAACACCGCTTGTACGTACTGTGCTTCACATGAACACCGCTTGTACGTACTCTGCTTCACATGAACACTGCTTGTACGTACTGTGCTTCACATGAACACCGCTTGTACGTACTGTGCTTCACATGAACACCGCTTGTACGTACTGTGCTTCACATGAACACCGCTTGTACGTACTCTGCTTCACATGAAAAGGTGGTCACATATACATATATATATATATATATATATATATATATATATATATATATATATATATATATATCTATATATATATATATATATATATATATATATATATATATAGTAGTAGGTTGGTAGACAGCAACCACCCAGGGAGGTACTGCCAAGTGAGTGTAAAACGAAGCCTGTGATTGTTTTACATGATGGTAAGATTGCTGATGTCTTTTGTCTGTCTCATAAATATGCAAGATTACAGGCATGTCTTGCTACTTCTACTTACACTTAGGTCACACTACACATACATGTACACATTTATTTATACACACTCATCTGAGTTTTCTTTGATTTTATCTTAATAGTTCTTGGTCTTATTAATTTTCCTTTTATATCCATGGGGAAGTGGAATAAGAATCTTTCCTCCGTAAGCCATGCGTGTTGTAAAAGTCAACTAAAATGCCGGGAACAATGGGCTAGTAACCCCTTTTCCTGTAAAGATTACTAAAAAGAATAAGAAGAAGAAAATTGTCAAGGTGGGAAGTCTGAATGTGCGTGGATGTTGTGCAGATGATAAGAAAGAGATGATTGTGGATGTTATGAATGAGAAGAAGCTGGATGTCCTGGCTTTAAGTGAAACAAAGCTGAAAAGGGTGGGAGAGTTTCAGTGGAGAGGAATAAATGGGATTAGGTCAGGGGTTTCAAATAGAGTTAGAGCTAAAGAAGGAGTAGCAATAATGTTGAAGGATAAGCTATGGCAGGAAAAGAGGGACTATAAATGTATTAATTCAAGGATTATGTGGAGTAAAATAAAGATTGGATGTGAAAAGTGGGTTATAATAAGCGTGTATGCACCTGGAGAAGAGAGAAGTGTAGAGGAGAGAGAGAGATTTTGGGAAATGTTGAGTGAATGCGTGGGGAGTTTTGAATCAAGTGTGAGAGTAATGGTGGTTGGGGATTTCAATGCTAAAGTGGGTAAAAATGTTATGGAAGGAGTAGTAGGTAAATTTGGGGTGCCAGGGGTAAATGTAAATGGGGAGCCTTTAATTGAGCTATGTGTAGAAAGAAATTTGGTAATAAGTAATACATATTTTATGAAAAAGAGGATAAATAAATATACAAGGTATGATGTAGCACGTAATGAAAGTAGTTTATTAGATTATGTATTGGTGGATAAAAGGTTGATGGGTAGGCTCCAGGATGTACATGTTTATAGAGGGGCAACTGATATATCGGATCATTATTTAGTTGTAGCTACAGTTAGAGTAAGAGGTAGATGGGAAAAGAGGAAGGTGGCAACAACAAGTAAGAGGGAGGTGAAAGTGTATAAACTAAGGGAGGAGGAAGTTCGGGTGAGATATAAGCGACTATTGGCAGAAAGGTGGGCTAGTGCAAAGATGAGTAGTGGGGGGGGGGAAGAGGGTTGGAATAGTTTTAAAAATGCAGTATTAGAATGTGGGGCAGAAGTTTGTGGTTATAGGAGGGTGGGGGCAGGAGGAAAGAGGAGTGATTGGTGGAATGATGAAGTAAAGGGTGTGATAAAAGAGAAAAAGGTAGCTTATGAGAGGTTTTTACAAAGCAGAAGTGTTATAAGAAGAGCAGAGTACATGGAGAGTAAAAGAAAGGTAAAGAGAGTGGTGAGAGAGTGCAAAAGGAGAGCAGATGATAGAGTGGGAGAGGCACTGTCAAGAAATTTTAATGAAAATAAGAAAAAATTTTGGAGTGAGTTAAACAAGTTAAGAAAGCCTAGGGAAAATATGGATTTGTCAGTTAAAAACAGAGTAGGGGAGTTAGTAGATGGGGTGATGGAGGTATTGGGTAGATGGCGAGAATATTTTGAGGAACTTTTAAATGTTAAGGAAGAAACAGAGGCAGTAATTTCATGCACTGGTCAGGGAGGTATACCATCTTTTAGGAGTGAAGAAGAGCAGAATGTAAGTGTGGGGGAGGTACGTGAGGCATTACGTTAAATGAAAGGGGGTAAAGCAGCTGGAACTGATGGGATCATGACAGAAATGTTAAAAGCAGGGGGGGATATAGTGTTGGAGTGGTTGGTACTTTTGTTTAATAAATGTATGAAAGAGGGGAAGGTACCTAGGGATTGGCAGAGAGCATGTATAGTCCCTTTATATAAAGGGAAAGGGGACAAAAGAGACTGTAAAAATTATAGAGGAATAAGTATACCAGGAAAAGTGTACGGTAGGGTTATAATTGAAAGAATTAGAGGTAAGACAGAATGCAGGATTGCTGATGAGCAAGGAGGTTTTAGAGTGGGTAGGGGATGTGTAGATCAGGTGTTTACATTGAAGCATATATGTGAACAGTATTTAGATAAAGATAGGGAAGTTTTTATTGCATTTATGGATTTAGAAAAGGCATATGATAGAGTGGATAGAGGAGCAATGTGGCAGATGTTGCAAGTATATGGAATAGGTGGTAAGTTATTAAATGCTGTAAAGAGTTTTTATGAGGATAGTGAGGCTCAGGTTAGGGTGTGTAGAAGAGAGGGAGACTACTTCCCGGTAAAAGTAGGTCTTAGACAGGGGTGTGTAATGTCACCATGGTTGTTTAATATATTTATAGATGGGGTTGTAAAGGAAGTAAATGCTAGGGTGTTTGGGAGAGGGGTGGGATTAAATTATGGGGAATCAAATTCAAAATGGGAATTGACACAGTTACTTTTTGCTGATGATACTGTGCTTATGGGAGATTCTAAAGAAAAATTGCAAAGGTTAGTGGATGAGTTTGGGAATGTGTGTAAAGGTAGAAAGTTGAAAGTGAACATAGAAAAGAGTAAGGTGATGAGGGTGTCAAATGATTTAGATAAAGAAAAATTGGATATCAAATTGGGGAGGAGGAGTATGGAAGAAGTGAATGTTTTCAGATACTTGGGAGTTGACGTGTCGGCGGATGGATTTATGAAGGATGAGGTTAATCATAGAATTGATGAGGGAAAAAAGGTGAGTGGTGCGTTGAGGTATATGTGGAGTCAAAAAACGTTATCTATGGAGGCAAAGAAGGGAATGTATGAAAGTATAGTAGTACCAACACTCTTATATGGGTGTGAAGCTTGGGTGGTAAATGCAGCAGCGAGGAGACGGTTGGAGGCAGTGGAGATGTCCTGTTTAAGGGCAATGTGTGGTGTAAATATTATGCAGAAAATTCGGAGTGTGGAAATTAGGAGAAGGTGTGGAGTTAATAAAAGTATTAGTCAGAGGGCAGAAGAGGGGTTGTTGAGGTGGTTTGGTCATTTAGAGAGAATGGATCAAAGTAGAATGACATGGAAAGCATATAAATCTATAGGGGAAGGAAGGCTGGGTAGGGGTCGTCCTCGAAAGGGTTGGAGAGAGGGGGTAAAGGAGGTTTTGTGGGTAAGGGGCTTGGACTTCCAGCAAGCGTGCGTGAGCGTGTTAGATAGGAGTGAATGGAGACGAATGGTACTTGGGACCTGACGATCTGTTGGAGTGTGAGCAGGGTAATATTTAGTGAAGGGATTCAGGGAAACAGGTTATTTTCATATAGTCGGACTTGAGTCCTGGAAATGGGAAGTACAATGCCTGCACTTTAAAGGAGGGGTTTGGGATATTGGCAGTTTGGAGGGATATGTTGTGTATCTTTATATGTGTATGCTTCTAGACTGTTGTATTCTGAGCACCTCTGCAAAAACAGTGATAATGTGCGAGTGTGGTGAAAGTGTTGGATGATGATGAAAGTATTTTCTTTTTGGGGATTTTCTTTCTTTTTTGGGTCACCCTGCCTCGGTGGGAGACGGCCGACTTGTTGAAAAAAAAAAAAAAATATATGTACATATATACATACATATATATACATACATATACACACACACACACACATACAACCCACCCCGTAAAGCTTACACTCCCCCCCCCATGAAAACGTGCCACTTTCACCTTAAATACACAGTGACAAAACTCTTATACATACACATTTGCAAAAGCATTAAAAACTTCAATGACAAGATATATATATATATATATATATATATATATATATATATATATATATATATATATATATATATATATATATATATATATATATATATATATATATATATATATATATATATATATATATATATATATATATAAACACAATCCAGCCAGCTAAACGGCTGACACTATAATACAAGGAATGTCTGAACCTGATGGCTCACATCCAACATAGAACACAATCCACCCTACCCTCATATACCCTATGGTAATAATTAATATCGTGCACGGTGGTGGGTTTAAGACACTACCGCTGACACTTCAACCCCCCCCCCCCCACATGCCTAGTAACTGTGTCTGCTGTCACCACTCATAACCACCAACAGTTCTTGATAGTAATTAGTATCTTATATATCACCCTAAAAACACGCTACACACTTAAACCTACCACAATAATAAATAAATTTACACATTATTCCCTCCTGCAGACAGATTATTTACACTGTCGGAGATAATCTATACATCACATCCTACAGAGAATGGACAACATTAGACATCTAAAATATGACATGTGTATCACATGACCTGCTATTGCAGAGATTACTTAAACTCCTACCCCCCCCCCCCCAAATGAAAAAACTGACCAGTTTCACCTGGCAATACACAAGATCAAAAACTCATTCACTTGAACATATATAATGAAAATGTGAAAAAAAAACATCTGTAACAATATATAAGGTGTTACCACCTCTCTTTTCAACCAATCGCATCCTGAACCCCAGATAAAACGGAAAACTCTGCTCAACAATCTCCGGACATCCCCATACACCAAAGGGTACAAAGCTGCCACATGCCATATTTTACTGTACAAAAGCACATTGACCACAATGACCCTCTGGTGTAGCGTAAGATGTGTCGGCCTCAATCCTGACAATCTCCCCAATACCCTATCTACCACACCCTTTGAATTATTCTCCCTCGCCATCTGAGCATTACCCATATACACAACTCCACAAATTTTCACCCAGTCCACGACACTCCACCTCACCCCCCCACCCCCGCCCTCCTGCCCATCCCATTCACCCAATATCATGAGCTTAGATTTATGCACATTCACTGCCATACCTGTTGCCATCCCAAAAACATCTATAACTCTCTCCAGACCCTCCAATCCCTCCCTCCCACTCACTAGGACAGTTGTGTCATCAACGTAACCTATGATACTGGGACTCCCACCTCGTATGTCCTCCCTTACCTGTATGCACCTTTCCACTGCCCTATAAAACGGATTCTGTAAACATGCAAATAATATTTGTGACAACGGGCAACCTTGCCTCAATTCCCTGCCCATTTTCACATGCAACCCCACCCTCCCATTTATCTGTACACACATCCCAGCTCCCCGATATAAAGTACGTGCCCAATTCACAATGTCCTCCCCGAACCCTTGCCACTCCATGATTCTCCACAGAGCCTCCCTCTCGACACTGTCATATGCCGTTCTCCAATCCAACGCCAATACCCCACGTTCCCCCTCTTGTGGACCCTCAATAAACCTTCTAATAACCCCATTCCCCTCATACATTGATCTCCCCGGAATCCCATATTGACCCCTCACTATTACCTTTCCAATGACCTTTTTTATACGATTACCCAAAATTTTTGCAAAAAGTTTGTAGTCTGCACACATGAGTGATATCATCCGGTAATCTCTCACTGTGCACTGACTTTCACCCTTTGGCACCAAAACTACTAGTGCTGTCGCCTGCAAAGGTCCCAATGCACCCCTCTCTTTTATGATATTAAATAATTGCACCAAAAAATCTTTTAATACTCCCCAATGCTGTATGTAAAACTCTGCAGGCAGCCCATCTATCCCCGATGCCTTACCCCTGCTCATACTCATTAAAGCCGTCCACACCTCTTCCTCCACAATAGGCCCCTGTAACTGTTCCCTGTCGTCCCTCTCCAGCACACTCCGCACCCATCCCCCTGTCTCTCTTAAAGCCCCCTCTCTCACACCCACACTCCTCATATGTGCACTAAGCCAAGAATCAACATACCCTCCCATCCCCTCCGTTGTCACCAAATCTTGTCCCTCCCTATACCCCTCTATGTCCTCAAGAACTCTCAAACCCACCATTTCCATTGCAATGCGCCGGCGCCCCTGCCCTCGCAGGACACACGCCGATGGTCTATCACCCCACATGACCTCCTCCAACCCCCCTAAAACCCTTGCTGCATCAAACCTCTCATTTTGCACTTCCATTAGGCGTTCCTTCACTCCTTCTATGTCAGCCACAGGGGCTCCCATCCCCCCCCTTCCTCTCTCATGATACTCCCTTAACTGCCCCTCAAGATACCTAATAAGCCCATAAGCCAACTGATTCTCGTGCCTTCCCTGTCGGACATAGAACTCTCGAATCCTCGTCTTCGCCGTCACATCCCACCATCTCAACACATCCCCATTGACTTCCATCCCTTCCCATAAGCCTTTCCACCATTGTGCAAATAGGACCCTCCCCTCAACATCTTGAAGCAACCGAACATTCAATTTCCAATAACTCTTATACCTGTTCGGCCGCCCCTCCCATCCCAAATCCACCAAAACACCTCTATGATCAGAAAAAAAGACATCCAAAACCCTTACACTCCGCACCACAGCTTTCCTTGTCACGTATATCCTGTCCAGCCGTGCAGCATACCCCTGCCTCACAAAGGTGTGCTGCACCTCCCACGCCGCCCTCCCCTCTACATCCACCAACCCCACCCTGGTTAACAGGTCCCTCAGAACGCCAGAACAATATCCTGCTCCCCTAGGTTCCACATCCTTGCGGCGTATAACGCAATTCCAGTCCCCTCCCACCACAGCTAATGCTGGAAGCGACCTTAAGTGATACACCAACACTTCACGTACAAACTCATTCTTCACTCGACTGTCCCCCTCCGCCGAACCATAAACACACACAAAAGATATCTTATCTCTTCCCCATGTCCCATCCACTCTTATAACCCTCCCCTCACCCCCCTCCTCACAATGATGTACAGTAAACGGGCTAGCCTCCCTCACCAAAATAGCCACTCCTCCTTTCAATCTCGTTGAGTGTGCCGTATATACAGTATTCCCCTCAATCATCAACATACAACCCGGCTTGTGGTTGTGCTCTTGCACAAACACTACATCTACACCATACCTAATGAGCATCTCATGAAACCATTCACACTTCCTAGAATTTTTCAGACCATTAACATTTATAGAGAGACTCTTGAATTTGTCAATGGAGGTTTGCCTTTACGTATTGCACCACCTTTATCCCCCTTCCCCTTTATACGCCCTTGATCTTTAATCACCATTCTGTGATCTGCTTTCACATGCCCCTTGCCCCTGGACCCCCCAGGTCCATGCTCAACCACTTCAGCCCACACCTTTTTGCCCGAACGCTGTGCCGGAGTGAGCACATCCACATCGTCCACGTCCGAGGGCACTGCCGCTCTCTTCCGTGACACTCGAGCCTTTCTCCCCGCCTCCACCTGGAAGCCATCCCCGTGCACTTCCGCCACCACCATGCCAATTTGCAACCCAGCCTCAACCTGGGTCTCTGACATGCCTCCCCCCCTCTCACCACCTGGAACCCCAGCAGCATCCAGGGCACCCACAAGCCCCTCAACTGTGACCTCTCCTGGGGTCCCTAACAGGTCGTGGAGGACTGAATCAATGGTAGCCTCCACGGCCCTGTCCTCACCCAGTGACACCACATCTTTGGTCTCCGGTGCCTGCCCGGCAGTGCATGTCTCGCTCGGAAGAGTTACACACTCTTCCTCCCTCAAGGCCTCCTCGACCTCCACACTCCAAGCCTTGTTCAAGGAAACCGACTCAGGTCGTGCCAAATCCAACGTCTCAAGGTCCTCTGATGCCTCCTTATGCTGCTCCTTCGCCTGTGTACCCTGTTGTTTAACACACTGTGCAGGAATGTGATCATAGGCACCGCATAATCGACAGGTACGTTGTTGCCCTGCGTAAGTCACCATTACTTGAGTCCTGAAGTCTTCTAGGAAAATATAGGAAGGAATAGGATGCCTCAATGTCATTTTTAAGGAAAAACTTCCTTCAGGCATCCCAGAATACGATCCTTCCTTCCATTTCCCCAATGTCGCCATATGAACAGTCCCAAACTTCTCGAAGACAGCACGTAGGTCTGCCTCATTAGCCTCAAAGGGTACATTTCTTATCTTCACCCACGTATAATGGCGGGACACATCATGTAGCCTTACCGTCACTGCAGGATTCACTGGTACACAAAGATCTTGGAACCTGGCGACTATGTCCTCATATACACTTGCATTTATTTTTTTTTTATTTATTTTCAATTTGTGCACACATACAGAGGTACAAAAAAATACAGGTAAGAGCAGTATGCCAAAGCCACTTATACTATGCATAGCATTACGGGCTGGCTTAAAATTAACTTAAGATTAACTAAGCAATGATGAAATCAGTGATAAAACATTAATGTAAACAGATTACTATAAAGCACAAGTGAGTATTACAAAGACAGGTCATATTGTTGCATTCAGTTAGGTAGTGATTCTGTTAGGTAGTGTATTTAAAAAAATAATAAAGTTAGATTCGGTTTTAGGTTTAACATTTATATGATATAATTGTGAGAAACATTTAAGATATACAATTTATAAGGTTCAGTTATTCAGTATTTATTTGGTTTTGGGTGAGTAAGTGATCTTTGAGAAGAGACTTGAATTTATAATCAGGTAGTGTTTCTTTTATATTTACAGGTAATGAATTCCAGATTTTAGGGCCTTTTATGTGCATTGAGTTTTTGCATAGTGTGAGATGGACACGAGGAACATCAAAGAGTGATCTGTGCCTTGTGTTATGGTCATGTGTTCTGTTGAGGTTGGCAAGGAGATGTTTGAGGGGAGGGTTAATATCAGAGTTAAGTGTTCTATGTATGTAATAGGTGCAGTAATAAGTATGGATGTTTTGTATGGTGAGTAGGTTTAGTGTATTGAATATTGGTGGAGTGTGCTGCCTGTAGTGAGAATTTGTTATCATTCTAACTGCAGCCTTTTGTTGAGTAATTAGTGGTCTGAGATGGTTAATTGTTGTTGAGCCCCATGCACAAATTCCATAGGTGAGATAGGGGTAAATAAGAGAGTGATATAGGGCCAGGAGGGCTGACTGTGGAACATAGTACCGTATCTTCGATAGTATGCCTACAGTCTTGGAAATTTTCTTAGAGATGTGTTGTATATGTGTATGAAATTTGAGTCTATTATCAAGGTGGATTCCTAAGAATTTTCCCTCTGTTAGTTTTGTGATAGGTGATCCGTTTATCATTATGTTAAGAGGGACATCTGTAGCTCTGTTACCAAACTGAATGAAGTAGGTTTTGTCAATGTTTAATGTAAGTTTGTTAGTCCTCATCCAGGTAGATATTTTCTGTAATTCGGTATTTACAGTATTGGCTAGCGTGACTGGGCTCGGGTGAGAGAATACGTATGTAGTGTCATCTGCAAATAGTGTGGGTTTGAGTAATTGCGAAGCATTTGGAAGGTCATTTATGTATAGGAGAAAGAGAAGAGGGCCAAGGACACTTCCCTGTGGGACACCAACTGTAATTGGTTGCGCAGAAGAGTTTGCCCCATTTGCGTACACATATTGGCTTCTGTTGCTGAGGTATGACTTGAGGTAGTTGAGGGAGTGCCCTCTTATACCATAGTGTGACAATTTTACGTGGAGCAAGTCATGGTCAACTGTATCAAAAGCTTTACGTAAGTCAATGAAGATCCCCAGTGGGACTTCTTTTTTCTCTATTGCAGTGTATATATGTTCTAGCATGTGTATAATAGCATCATTAGTATTTTTATTAGGCCTGAATCCAAATTGGCAGGGGTTGAGTATGTTTTGGGAGATAAGGTAGGAGTAGATTCGTTTATGAATTAATTTTTCAAAGATTTTTGAGAGAGGGTGTAAGTTGGATATTGGCCTATAGTTATTCAACTCTGTTTGGTCTCCTCCTTTGTGGATCGGGGTGACCCTTGCTATTTTGAGTACTGTAGGGAAGGTGGAGGATTCAATGGATTTGTTAAAGAGTGTTGCAATGATTGGTGATAGCACTTGTGACACTTTTTTGTATATAAAGGGTGGTAAGGTATTTAAATCTCCTGCCTTGTTTTTTAGTGCGTTGATAATAAGGGAGACTTCATATGGGTTAGTCGGAGCTAGGAACAGAGTGTTCGGGTAGTTGCCGGTGAGGTAGTCATTTGGTGGGGTATCTGAGCTTGGGATTTTATTGGCAAGGTTTTGTCCTATAGTGGAGAAGAAATCATTGAGTCTGTTTGCTGTTTCTGTTGGTGGGAGTTGGGGTTCATCTGATTTTGCTAATTTTATTTCGCTATTTCGTGATATCTTTTTTGTTCCCAGAATTTCTGATAGGGTTTTCCAGGTCTTTTTTATATCACCTCGTAAGTTGGATAATCTGTTCTCATAATACAATTTTTTTGCCCTTCTTATCAGGCTGGTTAGGATTGACGAGTAACGTTTTGTTTGGTCTCTGGTTATGTGACCCATTCTGTACTGTTTTTCATATTGGTGTTTTGTATTTATGGATTTGAGAATGCTGGGTGTTAGCCAGGGACTGTTCAGTCTCTTTGCTGTCATCTGTTTAGTTTTTTTAGGGCAGTGCTTGTTATAGAGGTATTGGGTCTTTTTTAGAAAATTATTAATACATTCGTCAATATCTGTATAGGTTTCTAGCTCAGTGTGCCAATCGATGTTTGCTATTGCTGTTGTGAAGTTATTAATGGCTGCCTCATTGTGAAGTCTGAAGGTGACTTTAGTAGTGTCTTGGGGTAGTTTACCAAGAGTTGTTATGAGGAAAGTAGGGTAGTGGTCTGTGGTATTATCTGTAATTATGCCTGATTTTAAAGGGGATATGGTGTTGGTCCAGATGTGGTCAAGTAGGGAAACACTAGTCTCTGTAACTCTTGTAGGTTTTGTTACTGTTGGTAGTAACATACAGTTATTCATTGTGTTTGTGAATTCAGTAACGTGTGGGTCCTGGTCTTGCAGGAGATTTATATTGAAGTCACCTGAGAGTAGTAAGTGATCTTTGTTCATGCGTGCATCAGTTATCATACTTCCTAGATTTTGACTAAATTGGCTAATGTTTGACTGTGGAACTCTGTAGATGTTTATCAATGTGAGAGGTTTTTGTAGGTACTTGGATTTGAATTTAGCTATTATATATTCCCCATGTTCATCCCTTGTGCAAGTATTAGTGATACAATGTAGTTGGTCTGAGTAGTATATGGCTGTGCCACCCCCTTGTTGATCTGGCCTACAGTTGTGTATGGCTGTGTATCCAGGAATGGAATAGACATCTGTACTATCAGGCTTTAGCCAGGTTTCAGTTAGTGTAATGATGGACATATTGGCATGTAAGGAATTTAGTAATGCTATGAGGTCATCGTAATGCTTGCTTAAAGATCTGATATTGTAGTTAAAGATAGTTATGTTGTTGTTGGCACTGAGAAGTGCCTTTGATTGCTCTGCAGTGTAGTAATTACAGTAACTGTTTGATTCATTTAAGTCATTAGATAAGAGGTTGGTATCAGGATCAATGCTTGTAATCATAAGATTTGTAGTGAATCTATAGTTTGAATTAAGTATAAAACAAAGTAAATAGTCTTAAGCTAAAAAAATAGCACCTAGATTATTTAACAAATGTAAAATAGTGAGCTAAGGGACTAATACAAATAAAGTGATGATCAAATAGTGGAGCTTGGGAATATGGTAGTAGGTAGTACTATAAAGGTAATTTTTTAAAGTTAGAATTATAGTATAAAATTATATTATAAAAGGGACTAATATAGGTTGTGGTGAACAATAAAGTGGTAATCAAATAAATGAGCTTTGGAATATAATGGCAAAATTGTGAACTTATTCTACTTTAGCACCTAAGAATAGCACCTTGATTATTTTAACAATTGTGAATATATAAACTAGGATAGTTATATAAAGCTAAAATAAAGGAGAAAATATATAAGGGACTAAAATTAAGTAATGGTAAGCAAAGTTAAATCTACAGATGGTAGGAATTATAATATAAACTTATAATATAAAAATACAAATTGAAATGGTACTTGCAATTGCACTAGAGTCTGGTATAGGTTGTTGACAAGATCAAGATTATAACTAGATTTAAATTGACAAAATAAAATTCACAATTAAAGTACCAAAAGAATGATAGTAAAAAAATAACAGTGGTAATGTCTTGGTTATAATATGATAGTAAGAGGGCAGACAGGTACACAGGTACAAGGGATAATATAAAGGTTGGGGTTGAATATAAAAACTTGAAAATTTGGCTACAAAATGTTATGGGAAGTATAAAATAATGTTTAATCTACAAAAGTAAAATTGACTGGTAGTAAATATGGTGTTTAATAAAATTTTTAGTAAGTAATAATGATTACAAAAAAGTGAAAAAGTAATGTTTATTTCATTCAATATTGCACTGGTAGTTATACTTGAGGTTATATGGCAGTACAAGGTAATTAAGAGTAATCTAGGATAGTAAATGTGGTATTAAAACAGGTTAAGGTAATTAGACAAGTAATGGTTATTAAATGTCAAAAATGTTAAGAGTAAATTGAAATTATAGAAAAAATGATATTTATTAATTTTAGTAAGTAATATCAATTGATAGTATTTAAAAAATATTAGGTAGTAATATGGACAGAGAAAGTATCAATTCAGCTAATGTTTAAGCGAACAATACTAAATAAGAAAATCACATAAGGTGACTTATGCTTACTAGTAAAATCACAAAATGAGGTAGTTGATTATTTAATTACTAAGAGATTGTACAATGAAATTTGAACAATAATGGAGCAAAACGTACACTACACTACGTAGGCTTTTAGGTTGGACATTGTTTAGTTGTTCTCTGCAAGATTAGTATCCCTGAGAAATCGTGATAGATCATTCTCGTTCGTGATTGTGTACAGTTGACCTACATTTGTTTTCCTAACTAGAATTTTCCCATCCCGTGTGAAGCATTGGTGTATTGTGTCATTATTCTCTCGCTTAAGTTTTCTGACTCTATACAGGAGGTTCTGACGTTTTTTGGTAAGACACTCGTTTATGTATACCTCTTTCTTTACTTTAATAGATGCAATAATTAAGTCTTTTTTCCTGTCATGTGAGTGGAATCTAAGCATAACACTTTTTCTACCATGGGATCCTAGTAACCTGGCTTCTTTTATTTCTGACTCTGGTACAATAACACTTGTTTGGTCCTTTATGATCTGCAGAGTAATTTCTTTACTGTTTGTTTGGTTCATATCACTGGGAAAAAGTGGACTGTTAACTATTACTGCGTCAGATAGTTTATCTTGTTCCGTTTTATCTTCTTGGAGAGCAAAGTAGTCACTGAACTGGTTATCTAAGTTGTTCTTCCATTCTTTTACTGCTTCTTCAACCTTTGTATTAAGAGATATTATTTGTTGGGTATGGCTATCTATGACTGCTTGGATGGTCTTGTCACAGTTAGTCATTCCTGGTGTCGATAACTTTTGTTCAAGACTGAGGATTTTGTTTTCGAGTTGTGTCATCCTGGTGTCTTGTTTTGTTAGTGTCTCTCGAAGATTCATATTTTCAATAACTAAGTTGGAGATGCATGACTTTAGGGTATCTGGATCGTTGGTCATACCTGAGAGACTACTTGGTAGGTTGAATCCGGGGAAGAGAGGGGAGGATGGGCTGGTGGCAGCCATGTTTGTTGTTATTGTTGTGGTGTGGCCTTGAGTGGTGGTGAGTGGGGTGGTTGCTGGGCCGGCGTCCTCCTGGCTACACTTGTTGAATAGTTGATTTTTCGGTGTTTTCTTGCTGGCCTTGGTGCTGTTTCCTCTTAGATTGCGCCTCATAATACTACAGGAATTGTTGAAGTTAAGAAGAAGTTGTAGTATACAAAGCTTAGGGTTACGTTGTTCGGCTGGCAGCGGGGTGTTGTTTCGGTTTGTTTGCAGTCTTCCTTTGATCTCTATTTTTTCGATTTGTAGGTTTCACTGTTGGTAATCTTTGGTCATTCTGGGTGCTACGTTGGGTAGTGGAGTTTTGCTTGTAACTAGGTCATCATAGGAGCATTGGTAGCTCTGGTAGTTGGAGAAATGTACGGAGCTTGGAAGACGCTGCTGCCGCTGGTTCTTCAGGTTCTTCTTTCACAAAAATTCTATATGCCCAGTTCAAGGCTACACCATACAGCTCTTCGTTGGCAATGCCGTATGTGTCCCTGATGATGGCAGGTAATAAAACTTGAGCTGAGTGGGCATGCACAGCCCCACGCACCACTTCTATGCCGACAGTGTTTACCCTTCTTCTTGCCGGCTGCGCCATTTTGAGAAAACCAAGTTGTCACCGGCTGACAGCAGAGGGCAGGCTCAGCTCACGTCCGCTCGTCCCAAAGGTTGAGCGACGAATGGTGGGATTAAATTATGGGGAATCAAATTCAAAATGGGAATTGACACAGTTACTTTTTGCTAGTGATACTGTGCTTATGGGAGATTCTAAAGAAAAATTGCAAAGGTTAATGGATGAGTTTGAGAATGTGTGTAAAGGTAGAAAGTTGAAAGTGAACATAGAAAAGGGTAAGGTGATGAGGGTATCAAATGATTTAGACAAAGAAAAATTGGATATCAAATTGGGGAGGAGGAGTATGGAAGAAGTGAATGTTTTCATATACTTGGGAGTTGACGTGTCGGCGGATGGATTTATGAAGGATGAGGTTAATCATAGAATTGATGAGGGACAAAATGTGAGTGGTGCATTGAGGTATATGTGGAGTCAAAAAACATTATCTATGGAGGTAAAGAAGGGAATGTATGAAAGTAAAGTAGTACCAACACTCTTATATGGGTGTGAAGCTTGGGTGGTAAATGCAGCAGCGAGGAGACGGTTGGAGGCAGTGGAGATGTCCTGTCTAAGGGCAATGTGTGGTGTAAATATTATGCAGAAAATTCCGAGTGTGGAAATTAGGAGGTGTGGAGTTAATAAAAGTATTAGTCAGAGGGCAGAAGAGGGGTTGTTGAGGTGGTTTGGTCATTTAGAGAGAATGGATCAAAGTAGAATGACATGGAAAGCATATAAATCTATAGGGGAAGGAAGGTGAGGTAGGGGTCGTCCTCGAAAGGGTTGGAGAGAGGGGGTAAAGGAGGTTTTGTGGGCAAGGGGTTTGGACTTCCAGCAAGCGGGGCTCTGGTGGC
The DNA here is from genome assembly GCF_038502225.1 of Cherax quadricarinatus. NCBI lineage: Eukaryota > Metazoa > Arthropoda > Malacostraca > Decapoda > Parastacidae > Cherax > Cherax quadricarinatus. Next base: position 25,785,136 of record NC_091328.1, read on the forward strand.
CTGGTGGTTAACGCTCTTGCTTCACACGGTGAGGGCCTGGGTTCGATTCCCAGCCAGAGTAGAAACATTGGACGTGTTTCTTTCCACCTGTTGTCTATGATCCCCATCAGTAAAATGGGTACCTGGGTGTTAGTCGACTGGTGTGGGTCGCATCCTGGGACACTGACCTAAGGAGGCCTGGTCACAGACCGGGCCGCGGGGGCGTTGACCCCCGGAACTCTCTCCAGATAAACTCCAGATAAGCGTGCGTGAGCGTGTTAGATAGGAGTGAATGGAGACGAATGGTACTTGGGACCTGACGATCTGTTGGAGTGTGAGCAGGGTAATATTTAGTGAAGGGATTCAGGGAAACCGGTTATTTTCATATAGTCGGACTTGAGTCCTGGAAATGGGAAGTACAATGCCTGCACTTTAAAGGAGGAGTTTGGGATATTGGCAGTTTGGAGGGACATGTTGTGTATCTTTATACGTATATGCTTCTGAACTGTTGTATTCTGAGCACCTCTGCAAAAACAGTGATTATGTGTGAGTGTGGTGAAAGTGTTGAATGATGATAAAAGCATTTTCTTTTTGGGGATTTTCTTTCTTTTTTGGGTCACCCTGCCTCGGTGGGAGACGGCCGACTTGCTGAAAATATATATATATATATATATATATATATATATATATATATATATATATATATATATATATATTAAGGTAGGTTGGTAGACAGCAACCGCCCAGGGAGGTACTACCGTCCTGCCAAGTGAGTGTAAAACGTAAGCCTGTAATTGTTTTACACGATGGTAGGATTGCTGGTGTTTTTTCTGTCTCATAAACATGCAAGGTTTCAGGTACGTCTTGCTACTTCTGCTTACACTTAGGTCACACTACACATACATGTACAAGCATATGTATACACACCCCTCTGGGTTTTCTTCTATTTTCTTACTAGCTCTTGTTCTTGTTTATTTCCTCTTATCTCCATGGGGAAGTGGAACAGAATTCTTCCTCCGTAAGCTATGCGTGTTGTAAGAGGCGACTAAAATGCCAGGAGCAAGGGGCTAGTAACCCCTTCTCCTGTATATATTACTAAATATGAAAGGAGAAACTTTTGTTTTTCCTTTTGGGCCACCCCACCTCGGTGGGATACGGCTGGTGTGTTGAAAGAAATATATATATATATATATATATATATATATATTTATATATATATATATATATATATATATATATATATATATATATGTCGTGCCGAATAGGCAGAACTTGCGATCTTGGCTTAAATAGCAACGCTCATCTTGCCATATAGGACAAGTGAAAATTTGTGTATGCAGTAATTTCGCCAAAATCATTCTGAACCTAACGAAAAAAATATATTTCACTGTGTTTGTTTAGTATTAAATTATTGTAAATAAATCTAAAATATATTTAGTTGGGTTAGGCTAAAATAAATTGCACTTGTTATAATAAGGTTAGCTAAGTTTTCTAAGTTCCTTTTGATGCAAAATTATAAATTTTTACATCAACATTAATGAAAAAAATATATCTTTAAACGTATAAGAGAAAATTTTAGAAAGGACTTAATTGTAAATGAGTTCTTGCTAATTTTGCATATTTGGCACGATATATATATATATATATATATATATATATATATATATATATATATATATATATATATATATATATATATATATATATATATATATATATATATATATATATATATATATATATATATATATATATATATATATATATATGAGTTACCAAATGGAATGATGTAAATTTATGTACACAGTAGAATTATTTAGGTTAGGTGTAACAGTGCAATATGTGAAGCACTTGGTAACAGTTTCTGGTTAACTCGCTCACCCTCTAAGAGTATGTCACACGACCTACCTTAGGTCAGGTCACCCCTCCCCCACTACAGTCAGTAGCAGCCGATCTACAGCTGAAGGTGCATTGCTTGGAAGTCCTTTGTTGTAAGAGAGCCATATTCCCTTACATTATACTTAAGGTGCTCGTGGGGACTCATCTGTGTATTACATCAAATATCATCTATCTGATATATTAACTGGTGATCTGAAAACCTCTGGGTAATAACTAGTAACTTCATTTGTGTGATTGGTAATGAAACTTAAAGATCCTGTATATGGTTATTTGCAAATATAATTGCACACTCGTAAGATACGAGAAGAAAGCTTAATATTTTATTATTAATATGTTCTAAGGAACTATATATTATAGGCCACAAATTTTTACTTGTGATTTTTGACTCCCTGTGAAAGTAGTTAGAACTTAATCAACTTATTGTACCTCGACATCTTGTAAACTGATAAGAGGGCAAAAAATGGGGGCCTGTCTGGGAGTCTGTGAACCCCACAAGTAAATTAAAGTAAAATCTCGCCTAAATAGCAGAACTATCAAAATGTACCTAGGATCAGATCTATTAAGTAATTTAACAGAAAAGTCCCTAGAGACCTTAACATTGCAAACTTGTTGGCGAATAATCAGACAGTTAAATGTACCATATGATAGACATTAAATTGTCCCTTCCCTTAGATCTTTGATCAATGATAGAATCTCTACTGACACGCCTCCCCGGGAAGAGGGAGTAGACTTAGAGTCTAGCCATCTCAAAATGCACCTTGACACATTGGAAACGAATCAAAAGAATGAGCAGGAAGAGACACAAGCCTCTTTTCCTCATGTCAAAGTCTCCACAATTTCTACGCCGAAGGGTTCAAAAGAACCTGAGTTGGAAGCTAGAGCCGAGTCTCTAGAATCGCCCATCACCAGCAGTACCGACACAGGTACTCAACCCAAAACCAGTGGTGAAGATTCAGAAGCATCTCTCCCTTTGTCCTTGCCCTTTGAACACTTGGGACAAAACCAATTAAACTCTGCTGAATGCATATTGCTCTTGCAAAATGCCCAGTTGGAAGCTTAAAAATGCCTCTCTGAGGTGGAGTTCAAGCTAGAAAACTTAAGACTTGAAAAACGTGCAAAGAATGAGAAAGACTACTAGGTTTGATTTACATAAAGCAGCCCTTATTATGCCTAAATTCGATGAAAATACGTAATGTGGAGGTTTTCTTCGAGATTTTTTAAAATCAAGCCCAAGCTATGAACTGGCCCAAAGAAAAGTGGGCCACCTTGATTCATACACAATATGAGGTGGTGAAGAGAACCATATTGAGTTCTTATGATCTACTCCCCATAAATTACCAAATGATTTTTCGTTCAATGAAACGTCGGCCTGGTCAATCACATGTTGACTACGCCCGAGACAAGGTAACCGCACAACCGCACTAGACCATTGGTTCAGAGCTACTGGTGTCCACTCTTTAGAGGACCTGACATTACTAATTCTGTTAGAGGATTTTCATGCCAGTCTCTCTAGAGAACTACAGACACATCTCACATGTCATCTGAAAAGTTCTCTGGAAGAAACTGCTGCTCTAGCAGATAATTTTGAGGTGTCTCAAAGACTCGTCCCGAGTGGATGCGAGTCAGAAAATGTGAAATCCTTCCCATTCAAGGGTAAAACACTGTTGAATAGTAATCCACTTACCGACTACTCAGAGCCCTATCTCTCCCGAGTAGAAGACCCCTTCAGAGAAACCAGAAATTTGCTCAGGAAGATACAAACTTGGTTCAAACCACCTTCATTGAGAGTGAAATGCTCATATTGAGCAAAGGAAGGATACAAACTCTCTCAGTGTTTCAAACGTAGAGACCTCTTAAGAAACAACAAAGTACCTGGCCTATCTTCTCAACTCATCAACACTTCTCCACACAATAGAGATTCTGGGAAATCACCGAGAAAAAACGAAAAACCAAGGGAAACTATGCCCACTAGCTGACTCTCTGTGTCCTTACCTACTGCTTCAAATGTGTCCCGTGCCATGAACCCTTATTTCTTCTCATGTAAAGTGGAAATTACCGATCAATTGTTGACCGTGGTAAGCTCCTCTCGAGGCACAGGTTCTTATCTAACCCTGCTCGGGAAGGAATATTGAATCTCCCTAAGAGTTCCTACACTTCACTCTAAAAGCTGTTAGAAGCATTTAGAGGCACCTCTTTGAGAGTACCTCTGTATAAAGTTTTTCTGATAACCCCATTCTTTGAAGGTTGGGTATCCGTCAGAATTTCCCCGAGTTTTCCTATAAAAGACGTTGACTTATTAGTAGGAAATGATCTTGAAAGCACCAGCATAAGGGGCTAGCCCATGTCATGTCTAAACAGAAAGGCATAGATGCCTCTTCTGAAATTGAGAATGATAGTGTCGATGTGGAATTAGGAAATTTGTTCAGTGACTTAATGCCAGCAGATGCATCGCCTCCCGATGAGGTAACTAGTGTTGTGACTTTTCCCTCATCTGACAGAATCCTACCAGATCGGAAAGTCCTGGTGGAAGAGCAAAACTCCGACCCCTCTCTGGGGAATATTCGGAAAAAACACCGTCCCTGTGGAAGAAGCAAGTAAGTCGACCCCATGTTTAAGCATTCCCAACGTCTTTCAGAGACTTAGTCTGTGAAATGGCTCATAATAGTTCCATTGGAGGCTATCTAGGGCAAAAGAAGACACTGGCCAAAATTGCTAAACATTTTTTGTGGCCCAAGATGCAGGAAAAGATAAAGCAATACGTGAAAAGTTCTCCAACATGTCAGTTAATTGGCAAACCCTCACACAATCCTCCTATAGCCCCCTCATTCCAGTTCCAGTGAGTGGAGAACCATTCTCCAGGTTAGTGATCGACTTTGTCGGACCACTTCCAAAAACTAAGAAAGAACCAATATCTTTTCACCATTGTAGATACAGTTATGAGATGGAAATAAATGGTATAAAATACCGACACAATGGAAATATAAACACATATGCAGTATAATGTGATCCTTTATTGACAGCGTTTCGCCCACACAGTGGGCTTTTTCAAGTCACAAACAGAACTACCTGGGGTGGAAGGTACGTGAGAATTTATAGTCAGGTTCAGAATGTTGAGGTCAGGTGGAGAATGCTGTATCTGATGACGTACCAAGTGGGGTTATAGACTCAAAAATCTTGGGTAGCTTGGGAGGGAGATTGGATAAGTTTGTGAGCAGACCTTCTGCAGTGTTCTTCCGTTTCTATGCTCTTATTTGGAATAGCGGTGAAGAAGTTTCCTGGCAAGTGGTTCAGCTATGTTGTAGAAGCCATTATTCTGGTTGAAGTTGTCGGATATAGAGATAAGCGATGATTCCAGGATTCTTCGGTATTGAGTGTTGTCTTCTGTGGCGATAAGTTTTAAGTTTCTGTATTTTATTAAGTGGTTGTGTGAATTACGGTGTTGTACACAGGCATTCCTTGTATCATCAGACCTGCTTGCGTATTGGTGTTCTGAAATACGTGTTTGGAGGTCCCTTGATGTTTCGCCCACGTATAATTTGCTGCAGTCATTACAAGGGATTATGTATACTCCTGCAATTGATTAATGTGTTTGCCCTCCCTCACATAAAATTGACTTATTCTTACCTTAGCCACACTATCCCACCATCCTACCACATCCTCCTCAGTCCTTCCCTCCACACAGAGCTGTTCCCAAAATTCTGCGAAACCTTCCACTCCCTCCCCATCCCCCAAAACCATCGTATTCAGCTTCCAATAGCTTCCCTGCCTACAAGCCAAAGCTTCCCACCCTACCTCCACTATTACCGCCCTATGATCGGAAGACACCATCTCAATAGTTTTAAAAGACTCTACCAAAACCCTATGAGATAAATATATCCTGTCCAAATGAGCCGTGTATCCCTGCCTTATAAAAGTATGTTCCACCTCCCACAGACCTCCCCCAAAAGCATCACGTAACTGAAGATCTCTGAACAGGCCCCCTAAGACTGAGGAAGAATATCCTGCTCCTCTGGGTTCCACGTCTGCCCTCTTAACTACACAATTCCAATCCCCACCGCAATCGTCACAGACGGTAACGTGCATAGGAAGTACACAAGTTGCTCCTGCACAAAATTCATCTTTACTTTCACTTCCCTTTCTGCTGGGGCACACACACACACAAACGCCACTCTCCTATCCACCATCCTTCCATATGTAATACACTCCCTCCTCCCCCCTCTTTCCTGTGCAATACAAACGGGCTCGCCTCCCTGATCAACACACCCACACCTCCTTTTAAACGCTCAGACGGCAACACATAAGCCTGGTACCCAGGCACCACTAATTCACGACCAAGTTTAAAATTGTGTTCCTGCACAAAAGCCACATCAACATTGTATCTATTCAAAAACATCCAGAAGTACTCACGTTTTACACCATCACACAGACCATTAATATTTATTGTTACACACCTGAGGCCGGTTTAAGGTTTCCTTCCCCGCCTCATTTCAAGACTCTTCCCTTTCTGACCATTCCCCTGGGCATTGCCTATGCCACGTACTCCACCCTCCTTCCCAACCATCCCCTTCCTTCTGTTGTGTCACTCTCTTAGAGTCACTCTGGGTATCATAACCCCATGCCTTTTTCCCTGGCCTTTGCACGGGCGTCAGAACATGGTCTGAACCTGACGCCATCTCCGTTTTCCTCGTTGCCCCCTCCGTCTCCATATCTGTGTCCTGGGAGTCCTCACAATGGATTTCCACCTCTACCACCCTGAATTCGCCTCCATGTCCTTCCATGGCACTCGCACTGTCCATCACAGGTGCCACCTCGTCCTCCCTCCTCCCGCACACACCTCCTTCCGCCCCGATCCCAGGTTCCTGCTCGTTGTGACTCTCCACCTCCGTAGACTGTAACATAGCCTGTAACACCGTCGCCAACTCCTCGATAGCTTTCACTTCTGCGCCCACTTGCACCTCCTCACTTGACAACTGTACTGTCAATGGGCTGGGTGATTCATGAATCACCTCGTCCCCTTCCGCTTCCACAGGAGGAGCCACCACCTCTTCACTCCTCGTGTGACCATGCTCTCCTCCTTCCCTTCGTTCTTCCTCAGGCATCGTTTTCTCATGCGCAGGTGCTCTGCCTCTTGCCGACCCAGGAGCCCAATTCCGCTTGCCACAATCTGCCGCCATATGGTCATATTCGCCACACAGTCGGCACGTATGCCTCTGCCCGGCATACGCCACCATTACCTGGGTTTTAAACTCCTCGAGATATACATACGAGGGTATAGGATGTCTCACCATCATCTTGAGATTGAAAGTACCCTCAGGAAGTTCTGCGTAAGCTCCTTTTACCCATTTACAAGGTTGGGCTAGATGTACAGTCCCATATCTTTCGAAAACACTTCTGATATCTGCTTCATCAGCCTCAAAAGGCACGTTGCGGAGCTTGACCCACGAATAATGTCTTGATACATCCATCAACCTGACCCTCACTGCCAGTGTTACGTTAATGCTGACATCTTGGTAACGATCCACCAACGCCTCGTACACTTGAGCTGTTAGCACTTTCACGAATATTCTATAAACACCATTTAGTGCCACTCCGTATAAATCCTCGTCTCTGATGCCGTATGTCTCTCTTATAATTTTGGGCAATAACACCTCGACTGACGTAGGCGTTAAAGCCCCACTAATGAGTTCAGTGCCCACAGTATTCACTCTCCGGCGCACACCTAGCGCCATATTGTTTTCTGAGTAGCTCGTCTGGGTAAACAGCAGAGGGGTGCAAAGCACGACCGCACTCTACCTCATCCAGGCAGCGAATGTGGAACTTATGCATTACATAGAGCCGATAATACTTAATATCATATTGTGAACTTGCTTTTTAATAGCTAAAATAAGCAAATCTGGCTGTAATTTTATCTGTGACCTCATATGAGTTACCAAATGGAATTATGTAAATTTATGTACATAGTAGAATTACTTAGATTAGGTGTAACAGTGCGATATGTGAAGGACTTGGTAACATCCAGTTTCTGGTTAACTCGCTCACCCTTTAAGAGTATGTCACGTGACCTACCTTAGGTCAGGTCACCCCTCCCCCACTACAGTCAGCAGCAGCCGATCTACAGCTGAAGGTGCATTGCTTGGAAGTCCTCTGTTGTAACAGAGCCATATTCCCTTACATTATACTTAAGGTGGTCGTGGGGGACTTATCTGTGTATTACGTCAAATATCAACTGTCTGATATATTATCTGGTGATCTGAAAACCTCTGGGTAATAACTAGTAACTTCATTTGTGTCACTGGTAATAAAATCTTAAGGTCCTGTATATAGTTATTTGCAAATATAATTGCACACTCGTAAGATACGAGAAAAAAACTTAATATTCTATTATTGATATGTTCTGAGGAACTATATATTAAAGGCCAAAAATTTTTACTTGTGAATTTTGACTCCCTATGAAAGTAGTTAGAACTTAATCAACTTATTGTACCTCGACGTCTTGTAAATAGGTAAAAATAGGTAAAATTGGTCAATTAGGAAGAAATAATTTAAAATGAAGTCCTTCTTAAAATTATTTTTATATATATGGAGTATATGGAGAAAAAGAGAGAAGTTAAGAGAGTGGTGAAGCAATGTAAAAAGAGAGCAAATGAGAGAGTGGGTGAGATGTTATCAACAAATTTTGTTGAAAATAAGAAAAAGTTTTGGAGTGAGATTAACAAGTTAAGAAAGCCTAGAGAACAAATGGATTTGTCAGTTAAAAATAGGAGAGGAGAGTTATTAAATGGAGAGTTAGAGGTATTGGGAAGATGGAGGGAATATTTTGAGGAATTGTTAAATGTTGATGAAGATAGGGAAGCTGTGATTTCGTGTATAGGGCAAGGAGGAATAACATCTTGTAGGAGTGAGGAAGAGCCATTTGTGAGTGTGGGGGAAGTTCGTGAGGCAGTAGGTAAAATGAAAGGGGGCAAGGCAGCCGGGATTGATGGGATAAAGATAGAAATGTTAAAAGCAGGTGGGGATATAGTTTTGGAGTGGTTGGTGCAATTATTTAATAAATGTATGGAAGAGGGTAAGGTACCTAGGGATTGGCAGAGAGCATGCATAGTTCCTTTGTATAAAGGCAAAGGGGATAAAAGAGAGTGCAAAAATTATAGGGGGATAAGTCTGTTGAGTGTACCTGGTAAAGTGTATGGTAGAGTTATAATTGAAAGAATTAAGAGTAAGACGGAGAATAGGATACCAGATGAACAAGGAGGCTTTAGGAAAGGTAGGGGGTGTGTGGACCAGGTGTTTACAGTGAAACATATAAGTGAACAGTATTTAGATAAGGCTAAAGAGGTCTTTGTGGCATTTATGGATTTGGAAAAGGCGTATGACAGGGTGGATAGGGGGGCAATGTGGCAGATGTTGCAAGTGTATGGTGTAGGAGGTAGGTTACTGAAAGCAGTGAAGAGTTTTTACGAGGATAGTGAGGCTCAAGTTAGAGTATGTAGGAAAGAGGGAAATTTTTTCCCAGTAAAAGTAGGCCTTAGACAAGGATGTGTGATGTCACCGTGGTTGTTTAATATATTTATAGATGGGGTTGTAAGAGAAGTAAATGCGAGGGTCTTGGCAAGAGGCGTGGAGTTAAAAGATAAAGAATCACACACAAAGTGGGAGTTGTCACAGCTGCTCTTTGCTGTGCACTGTGCTCTTGGGAGATTCTGAAGAGAAGTTGCAGAGATTGGTGGATGAATTTGGTAGGGTGTGCAAAAGAAGAAAATTAAAGGTGAATACAGGAAAGAGTAAGGTTATGAGGATAACAAAAAGATTAGGTGATGAAAGATTGAATATCAGATTGGAGGGAGAGAGTATGGAGGAGGTGAACGTATTCAGATATTTGGGAGTGGACGTGTCAGCGGATGGGTCTATGAAAGATGAGGTGAATCATAGAATTGATGAGGGAAAAAGAGTGAGTGGTGCACTTAGGAGTCTGTGGAGACAAAGAACTTTGTCCTTGGAGGCAAAGAGGGGAATGTATGAGAGTATAGTTTTACCAACGCTCTTATATGGGTGTGAAGCGTGGGTGATGAATGTTGCAGCGAGGAGAAGACTGGAGGCAGTGGAGATGTCGTGTCTGAGGGCAATGTGTGGTGTGAATATAATGCAGAGAATTCGTAGTTTGGAAGTTAGGAGGAGGTGCGGGATTACCAAAACTCTTGTCCAGAGGGCTGAGGAAGGGTTGTTGAGGTGGTTCGGACATGTAGAGAGAATGGAGCGAAACAGAATGACTTCAAGAGTGTATCAGTCTGTAGTGGAAGGAAGGCGGGGTAGGGGTCGGCCTAGGAAGGGTTGGAGGGAGGGGGTAAAGGAGGTTTTGTGTGCGAGGGGCTTGGACTTCCAGCAGGCATGCGTGAGCGTGTTTGATAGGAGTGAATGGAGACAAATGGTTTTTAATACTTGACGTGCTGTTGGAGTGTGAGCAAAGTAACATTTATGAAGGGATTCAGGGAAACCGGCAGGCCGGACTTGAGTCCTGGAGATGGGAAGTACAGTGCCTGCACTCTGAAGGAGGGGTGTTAATGTTGCAGTTTAAAAACTGTAGTGTAAAGCACCCTTCTGGCAAGACAGTGATGGAGTGAATGATGGTGAAAGTTTTTCTTTTTCGGGCCACCCTGCCTTGGTGGGAATCGGCCAGTGTGATAATAAAAAAAAATAATGTTTAAAGACATACTCTTTACTTTTGTGTTAATGTAAAAGTTAATAACTTCTTACAAAAGAACCTTAGAGAACTTACCTAACCTTATTATAAAAGGTACAGTTTAATTTAGCCTAATAATTTGATAATAAACAAACACAATCTTCGTTTGCCTTATTCGGCAAGAATAGCCTTGCTTTTTAAGCCAGAATCTCAAGTTTTACCTGTTCGGTACGACATATATGAATATAAATAATTCAGTTGTTTCTTTATTAAATTATTGTAAACTTATTTGCATTAGGCTCAATTAAATTGCGCTAATTATACTGAAGTAAGTTTTCTAAGGGTCTTTGGGAAAAAATTATTAATGTTTGTATTAACATGATTGAAAAAAACTATCCTGAAACGTTTAAGACAAAATTTTACAAAGGACTTACTTTAACATACCTCATCGGCATGATCTACATATATATATAGAGGATGGCTTATGCCCCCATAGTTTCCTTCGGCCCTCCATAGGCCTTATAATATTCTTTAGACCCATATTTTCTTCAGCCATATTAAGCACCTCCTGAAGTGAAAATAATAATTCAATTTATTCTTCGGAAGTTCAGAAAAGAATTTAAGACTAGAGGGACACTGCAGAGAGCTTTCGACTTATTATTATGTAAAAGTACACTTGTGAAATTATTGAGACTTTTTTTGTGGCACAATTTCACTCTCTAGAAGCTCTGACAAAGCTTCTGTGTCCTTTTAACTAACATATTGTTGGTAATTCTAGCAGTATTACTAGCTTATTCTCATAATACTCATGATAACCTTCATTATCTAATTGCTAATCAATTAACCTCACTTACTCGGCTGGCTGCTGACAAGTGTCGTCACTAACTCTTTCACCTGTAGACCTGTCTCTCCACTCTTTATAAACATCAATGTCTTGTTTTGTGTGTGAACTGAAAGTCGCAATAAAATGCTATAATCTGCATTGTCTTATTTACATACTGGCAGTATACATTGCTATTGTAATTCATCTGCAATATACAATCTAGGAAACACGGAGTACTTTCTCTGGAAACGCAAGGGCTCCCCAAGACCCCCCATCCAACCAGCTAGCCTCCCTAAGCCTCCCAATAAAAAAATCATGGCGACGCCCCAGTTCCCTCCTGAGTTTCACTACATTGTTAATATTATCAAGGTTTATTTTACACGATTCACACTCTGCATTGATGTTAAATAAATTATTCTAATATCGGGGATCCAGAATGTGATGGGTATCGTGTTGTAGTCAGTGGGGAAACTATCGAATTTTGTTAGCATTAACACTTTGAGATCTAATAGCGAGTGAAAATCTTGGATTTTCACTCACTATCGGTGAGTGAAAATCCAAGTGAAAATCTTGGATCATTCGCAGCTTTGTTGATGAAATTTTCAAATACTGTCCTTGAGGCAGTATTTCTGGTACATGATAATTTCTTTCTCTATGGCATATAGTTGTTTTGTGAAATATTTTCAAAAAACAAAACAAAAGAATTTGGTTATGTACTTGCATTTACTTCAGTCAAATGATGGTACATGTGTGTTAATTAAGCAAAACATTTGTTTAACGCACCGGCCGTCTTCCTGAGGTAAGATGAGAGGAGAAAATAACACTTTCACCATCATTCATATATATATATATATATATATATATATATATATATATATATATATATATATATATATATATATATATATATATATATATATATATATATATATATATATATATATGTGTATATATGTGTGTGTGTGTGTGTGTGTGTGTGTGTGTGTACCACCATCTAGCCTTGTAACTTGCCAGAACCCCCCCCCCTCCCTAGGACTCGTGGGGTCAATCCTATCTGCTCATAAAACTTTGTCATTTCACTTTCTGATCACCCGGAGGCAGAAGAAATACATGACTAAACAACTGTGGGCTGTGTTGCATGGGCAATATGGGCGTTTAAAAATGGGCTGTGTTCCATAGGGAACAGGATAAACTAGTGTGGGTTTTGATGCATGTTGAAGACGTCTGAACTAGTATTTGTTAAAATGCATAGGGAACATGTCTGAACTAGTGTGGGTTAAAAAAAAAACATATCACTGGTGGGGTTTGAACCCGCGATCAGAGAATCTCAAAACTAGTATTGAAAACTAGTATTGAAGCTAGCTGGCCCAGTGGTTAACGCGACGGTCTGGAGTTTTGAGACTCTCTGATCGCGGGTTCAAACCCCACCCGTGGTATGGTTTGTTTGCCATCGCGTCATTACGATTTCGTGAGTAAGTCGAGCTAGTGTGGGTTATAATGCATAGGGAACATGTCCGAACTAGTATGGGTTATATTGCAACAGGAACACGAGTAAATTAGTATAGGTTGTGTTACATTGGAAACATGGGAGTATTAATGCGGTGTGTGTTGCATTGGGTACATGGGTGTTATTACGAAATCATGTACAAAATTAAAATCCTGGTGTACCTAGCTAAGAAGGAACAACCCAAGCAAATTAATGCCAAGACAAGCACATGTGGGTTTTTTATACCCTTAAATTCACTCCACAAAGGTGTTTACAATAGGTACACAGTTTAGTAATAATGAGAGAGAGCAAAGAACTACTCATTACAGTTGGTGCTATACCTCATATGTATGTGTTTGAGAGTATGCGACAAGTGATAGCGAGAGTCTGCCGCCCAGCCAGGTGATAAAATATAACCTCATCTCGGGTCCGGGTGCAAGCTCTCTCACTATTGGCTTGTGTTATACCTGAACAGCCTGTCAGTGTAGCGGGTCCCCTCAATAATTTTTTCTAATTTAACCGCCACTTTTGCTGGTCTAGAAAGTGTGCATAAATGGGAGTGTGATGAACGTCCAGTAAACTGTAATATATTCGGCGTGTCTGGATTCGTTCTGGGAGTGAATAGTGAGGTATTAATAACATTAATAGGGGGACTGTTATGATGTACTGGCGAACAAAGACAGAGCCCAGCCTATCGTACGTCTGCTGTGTATGCCTGCCTGATCTAGACTCGTGGTCCCATGGCTGGTGTTGGCGCTGTTTAAGTCACGTGACACCAGAGTAACGGACAGAGAGGAAAACATAAGGGAGAACATGCTACTGGCAGGTGCACATCACAGGTGTATTAGTGTGGGTTGTACTGCATGGGGAACATTGGTGAACTTGTTTGTTTTGGTTGCAAGTGGTACATATGTGTATTAAAATTCGTTGTTTTGCATGGGAACACTCATGAACTAGTGTGGGTTGACTTGCATGGGGAACATGAGTTTACAAGTATGGGTTGCTTTCCATGAGGAACATAGTTGTACTAGTGTGGGATGTGATGAATTGGCAACAATGGTAAAACACTTTGGTTGTGTTGCATGGGGAACATTTGTGAACTTATGGGGTTGAGAGGCATAGTAAAGACGGGTGAACTATTTTGGGGATGTGTTGCAACTGGAAGAAAAGATAACTGGTGCAAGTTGTGTTGCAAAGTAAACTTGGATGAACTAGTATGAGTTATGTTCAACTAGGAACATGGGTGTATTAGTATGGGTTGTGTAGCATGGGGAACTTTGGTGATCTTGTAGGTTCTTTGATGCTGGGCGAACATGGGTGAAATTGAGTGGGTTGTGATACATGTGGAATATGGGTTTACTAGTGTGGGTTGTTTTGCATGTTAAGCATGGGTGTACTAGCGATGGTTTCGCTACATGGGAAGAATGGGTGCACTAGTATAGGTTTTGTAGAATGGGGAACATGGGTGATATAGCGCTGGTTGTGTTGCTGGGAAAACATAGGTGATGTAATCAGCGTTATTTTGCATCTGAAACATGGATATAGTGTGAGTTGTGTTGCATGGGAAACGTGTACTAGTGTGGGTTGTGTTGCATGAAAAACACGGTTTTACTAGTTTGGGCTGTGTTGCATAGGAAACATGGGTGTACCAGTGTGGATTGTGTTGCATGGGAAACATAGGTGTTCTAGTGTGTGTTGTGTTGCTTGGGAAACATGGGTATAACAGTATGGGTTTTGTTGCATGGGAAACATGGGTGTACCAGTGATGATTGTGTTGTATGGGGTACATGGGTGTACTAGTATGGGTTGTGATACATGTGAAACATGGGTATACTAGTAAGAGTTGTGTTGCATGGAATACATGGGTATACTAATGTGGATTGTGTTGCATGGGGAACACGGGTAAACTAAAGTGGTTTGTGTTGCATGCGGGAACATGGGTGTACTAGTGTGGGTTGTGTTGCATGGAAAATATAAGTGTACTGGTGTGGGTTGTGTTGCATGGGATACATAGTTGTACTAGTGTGGGTTATGTTGCATGGAAAGCATGGGTGTACCAGTTTGGGCTGTGTTGCATGGAAAACATGGGTGTACTAGCGTGGGTTGTGTTGCATGGAAAACGTGGGCGTATTAGTATGGGTTATGTTGCATTTGAAACATGGGTTTACTAGTGTTGGTTATGTTGCATGGGAAATATGAGTGTACTAGTGTCGGCTGTGTTGCATGGGAAACATTTGTGTACTAGAATGGGTTGTGTTGCATGGGGAAATATTGGTGTACTAGTGGGGTGTGTGTTGCATGGAAGACATGGGTGTACTAATGTGGGTTGCGTTGCATGGGAAACATGCGTGTATTAGTGTGGGTTGTGTTCCATGGAAAACATGGGTGTCCTAATATGGGTTGTATTGCATAGGGAGCATGGGTGAACTAAAATGGGTTGTATTGCATGGGGAACATTAGTGTACTAGTGTGAGTTGTGTTGCATGGGATACATGGTTGTATTAGTATGGATTGTGTTGCAAGGGAAACATAGGTGTACTAGTGTGGGTTGTGTTGCATGGGATACATGGTTGCACTAGTGTTGGTTGTGTGGTATGGGGAACATGGGTGTACTGGTGAGTTGTGTTGCGTGGATAACACGAGTGTACAAGTGTGGGTTGTTTAGCATGGAAAACATGGGTGCACTAGTGAGGGTTGTGTTGCATGGGAAACATGGATGTACCAGTGTGGTTTGTGTTGCATGGGAAACATGGGTGTACCAGTGTGGGTTGTGTTGCATGGGAAACATGGATGTACCAGTGTGGGTTGTGTTGCATGGGAAACATGGGTGTACCAGTGTGGGTTGTGTTGCATGGGAAACATGGGTGTACCAGTGTGGGTTGTTACATTGGAAACATGGGTGTACCAGTGTGAGTTGTGTTACATGGGAAACATGGGTGTACCAGTGTGGGTTGTGTTGCATGGGAAACATGGATGTACTAGTGTGGGTTGTGTTATATGGGAAACATGGGTGTGCCAGTGTGGGTTGTGTTACATGGGAAACATGGGTGTACCAGTGTGGGTTGTGTTACATGGGAAACATGGATGTACCAGTGTGGGTTGTGTTACATGGGAAACTTGGGTGTACCAGTGTGGGTTGTGTTACATGGGAAACATGGGTGTACCAGTGTGGGTTGTGTTACATGGGAAACATGGGTGTACCAGTGTGGGTTGTGTTACATGGGAAACATGGATGTACCAGTGTGGGTTGTGTTACATGGGAAACTTGGGTGTGCCAGTGTGGGTTGTGTTACATGGGAAACATGGGTGTACCAGTGTGGGTTGTGTTACATGGGAAACATGGATGTACCAGTGTGGGTTGTGTTACATGGGAAACTTGGGTGTACCAGTGTGGGTTGTGTTACATGGGAAACATGGGTGTACCAGTGTGGGTTGTGTTACATGGGAAACATGGGTGTACCAGTGTGGGTTGTGTTACATGGGAAACATGGGTGTACCAGTGTGGGTTGTGTTACATGGGAAACATGGGTGTACCAGTGTGGGTTGTGTTACATGGGAAACATGGGTGTACCAGTGTGGGTTGTGTTACATGGGAAACATGGGTGTACCAGTGTGGGTTGTGTTACATGGGAAACATGGGTGTACCAGTGTGGGTTGTGTTACATGGGAAACATGGGTGTACCAGTGTGGGTTGTGTTACATGGGAAACATGGGTGTACCAGTGTGGGTTGTGTTACATGGGAAACATGGGTGTACCAGTGTGGGTTGTGTTACATGGGAAACATGGGTGTACCAGTGTGGGTTGTTACATCGGAAACATGGATGTACCAGTGTGGGTTGTGTTACATGGGAAACATGGGTGTACCAGTGTGGGTTGTGTTGCATGGGAAACATGGGTGTACCAGTGTGGGTTGTGTTACATGGGAAACATGGATGTACCAGTGTGGGTTGTGTTACATGGGAAACATGGGTGTACCAGTGTGGGTTGTGTTACATGGGAAACATGGGTGTACCAGTGTGGGTTGTGTTACATGGGAAAGATGGATGTACCAGTGTGGGTTGTGTTACATGGGTGTACCAGTGTGGGTTGTGTTACATGGGAAACATGGGTGTACCAGTGTGGGTTGTGTTACATGGGTGTACCAGTGTGGGTTGTGTTGCATGGGAAATTTGGCAGTGTAACAGCTTCTTCCTTGACATCTAACTCAGAAATTGCTTTACCATTGTGAGTTCAATGCAATACCTCACACCACAGCTTCTCCCATTATACACAACTGCTCGTCATACAACACGACCCGTTATTCAGAACGACGACCCGTCATTCAGAACGACCCGTCATTCAGAACGACCCGTCATTCAGAACGATCCGTCATTCAGAACGACGCATTCACAACCTGTCATACACAGGGACATCTCATTCACAGTGACTCGCCATTCACAGCGACCTGACATACTCAACGACCCGTCATGCACAATGGCCAATTATACACAACGATCTGTCATATATAAGGACCCTTCAGACAAAACAGTCCATCATAGACAACGATCCGTTATTCACAAACGACTTGTCGTTCACAAATTCGCATCATACACAGCGACTCATCCAGCACGACGACCCATCATTCACAATGGCCCGTAATGCACAACGACCCATCACATACACTGACCAGTCTTACACAACGACTAATCATAACACTATTCATTACATCGTACACAAGGACTAGTCATGCACTATGTGTATAACTATCCGTTATACACAACGCCCCGTCATACGCAACAATCTGTCATACACGACGACCCTACTGAACTACAGTCATACATAAACCAACATACACGAGCCATTATTCACAATGCCGGACACAATATCTCAGTATACATAACGACCCATAGTATATCACGACGCATTATATACAGCATCACGCTGTACACAATGAACCGTTATACATAACGAGCCATCATACACAAAGACCCATTATACATAACGACACGCCAACCACAATGACCCATCATACGCAACGATCGTTTATACACAATGATCAGTTATGCACAACAACCCGTTATACACGAGCCGTCACACACAGTGAACCATCACACACAACGACCAATACACATCATACACAACGGCCCGTTATATACTACGGCGAGTCATGCACTACGACCATTCATACACTACGACCAGTCAAACACTACACTTCATCATTCACAAGAATCCGTCATTCACAACGGCCCAACATTCACAACGGTCCAACATTCACAACGGTCCAACATTCACAACGGCCCAACATTCACAACGGTCCAACATTCACAACGGTCCGACATTCACAATGGTCTGTCTTTCAAGACGATCCGTCAACCGTAACGACCTACTATACACAACGACTCGTTATTTCTAACGACCCATCACACACTACGACCCGTCATACACAATAACCCGTCTTACACAGATACCCGTCAAGCACAATGTATAGTCAGAACGACTCGTTATACACTACGACCCGTCATACACGACTTATAATACACAATCCTCCATGCTAAACAACCCATCATACACAACAATTCATCATACACAACAACCAGTCATACACTACAATCCATCATACACAACAGTTATGTACAACAAGTATATATATACAATAACCAGTTCTACACAAAAACCAGTTATACACAACTAGTTATACACAACAACTAGTTATACACAACTAGTTATACACAACAACTAGTTATACACAACAACTAGTTATATATAACCAGTTATATACAACAACAAGTTATACACACCAACCAGTTATACACAACCAGTTATATACAACAACCAATTATACACAACAACCAGTTATACACAACTAGTTATATACAACAACCAGTTATACACAACCAGTTATACACAACAACCAGTTATACACAACTAGTTATACACAACTAGTTATACACAACAACCAGTTATACACAACTAGTTATACACAACAACCAGTTATACACAACTAGTTATACACAACTAGTTATACACAACAACCAGTTATACACAACTAGTTATACACAACTAGTTATACACAACAATTAGTTATACACAACAATTAGTTATACACAACAATTAGTTATACACAACAACTAGTTATACACAACAATTAGTTATACACAACAATTAGTTATACACAACAATTAGTTATACACAACAATTAGTTATACACAACAATTAGTTATACACAACAGTTAGTTATGCACAACAACTAGTTATACACAACAACTAGTTATACACAACAATCAGTTATACACAACAACTAGTTATACACAACAATCAGTTATACACAACAACTAGTTATACACAACCAGTATACACAACCAGTATACACAACAACCAGTATACACAACAACCAGTATACACAACAACCAGTATACACAACAACCAGTATACACAACAACCAGTATACACAACAACCAGTATACACAACAACCAGTTATACACAACAACCAGTATACACAACAACCAGTATACACAACAACCAGTATACACAACAACCAGTATACACAACAACCAGTATACACAACAACCAGTATACACAACAACCAGTATACACAACAACCAGTATACACAACAACCAGTATACACAACAACCAGTAAACACAACAACCAGTATACACAACAACCAGTATACACAACAACCAGTATACACAACAACCAGTATACACAACAACCAGTATACACAACAACCAGTATACACAACAACCAGTATACACAACAAACCATAATACACAACAACCAGTATACACAACAACCAGTATACACAACAACCAGTATACACAACAACCAGTATACACAACAACCAGTATACACAACAACCAGTATACACAACAACCAGTATACACAACAAACAGTATTCACAACAACCAGTATACACAACAAACCATAATACACAACAACCAGTATACACAACAACCAGTATACACAACAACCAGTATACACAACAACCAGTATACACAACAACCAGTATACACAACAACCAGTATACACAACAACCAGTATACACAACAACCAACAAACAGTATTCACAACAACCAGTATACACAACAAACCATAATACACAACAACCAGTATACACAACAACCAGTATACACAACAACCAGTATACACAACAACCAGTATACACAACAACCAGTATACACAACAACCAGTATACACAACAACCAGTATACACAACAACCAGTATACACAACAAACAGTATTCACAACAACCAGTATACACAACAAACCATAATACACAACAACCAGTATACACAACAACCAGTATACACAACAACCAGTATACACAACAACCAGTATACACAACAACCAGTATACACAACAACCAGTATACACAACAAACAGTATTCACAACAACCAGTATACACAACAAACCATAATACACAACAACCAGTATACACAACAACCAGTATACACAACAACCAGTATACACAACAACCAGTATACACAACAACCAGTATACACAACAACCAGTATACACAACAACCAGTATACACAACAACCAGTATACACAACAACCAGTATACACAACAACCAGTATACACAACAACCAGTATACACAACAACCAGTATACACAACAACCAGTATACACAACAAACCATAATACACTCCAAAATATTTTCCTTTCACGTCTGACCTGTCACAGTTATCTAACATCACTTTGATACACCCACCGATCAAGATTCAGCCAGCAAAGTGTGTTCTCGTGTGTTCTCGTGTGTTCTCGTATTTTCTCGTGTTTTCTCGTGTGTTATCGTGCTTTCTACAATGTCGTAAACATCTGCTTCACAATGTCTTGCTGTTGGGTTTAGCCCTGGATCTTTATTTACAACTCTGGACATTCCTCTCACCGGCTATTCTTCGTCTGTCCCCACTTCCCCGCTCACCCATTTGTGGGTCTTACCTGTGTCTCTTCGTTCGTTCACATTGATATCAAAATCTGATATCAACCAAAACGAAATACCTTTATTTGTTACCTTTTTTTTCCTTTTCTCAGGTATAAACGATGAGGCGCTTATAAGTAGCTACAATTTTTTTTCGTTTTCTTTTTTTCTTCCTCCAATTTTTGGACTTTCTTTTCTTCAAAACTCAAGAAGGTTTAATTCGATCGGCTGCAAAATTTCAATGTGCACGTGTTCGACAGCCAAAGTTGTAGAACCTATAACCAGCATCCTGGAATGGTTTTGGTAACTCCAGAACTGTCAGTGGTAGAGTCTCAAGCTATCAATCAAGATTTGCCAATTTTATGAATAAAATCGTCTGACATTTTTATTACCGTTAAATCACCTTAAATAAATTTCATTTTACCTCTTTTAAATGGCTTAAACATGTATTGGCTGATGCATCTTACGTCCAGCATAGTACAAATTTAGTTTTGTTTGTGTGCCGGTAAATCAGACGAATTAGTTAAATAGCTACAAAATGGAATCATTAAACCCGTGCTATAACTGTAGTATGATTCATCTGACAGGCTTCAAGGCTTCACCTCTGGTGTGGTTTCCTGAACGAAGGATTCGTGTTGTTACTGGTTGGCATAAGACCCAATATGCTAATTTTGATTGAATAAATAGGGCCACCCTGCCTTGGTGGGAATCGGCCAGTGTGATAATAAAAAAAATAATAAATAGGGAGATTCATTTATATTTAATAACTAAAGAATGCCTCTTCCGATCGACTTCAAATTAATATTGATGAGGTACTCTATAAGAAGGATGTTAACCTACAAGGTGCAATTTTAAAATGTTACTGAAATGATTAAAATTTTCTTCGTTGGAATCAGATCAGTTACCGGAGATTGATTTTCTGATCGGCTTCAACATTTCACCGTTTGTGGACAATGTATCTCATCATTTTACTGTTCACGCCTACATCTGTCAGCCTCTCACTCTCTCCACTTCTGTCAGCCTCTCTCTCCTCTGCCTGTCTATTCACTTCCTCCACATCTGTCAATTTCCCACAATTTAGATGTCTGTCAACCTCACTCCTGCCGGGTCACCACTACTTGGAAAAGACCCGGGCCGGGAGAATACCGGCGAATAAGAAAAAAAAAAAACTCACTCTTTTCATGTCTGTCAACCATTCACTCCTTCCATGTCTGTCAACCTCTCACTCCCATGTCTGTCAACCTCTTCCTCCTTCAATGTCTGTCAACCTCTCACTTCCTCCATCCTTATCAGCCTCTCACTCCGAAGTTCCTCACACTTCTCTCTTCTTACCTCCGCCATATCTTTTAACCTATTATCACAGCGCTCATTTTCTCCTAGTCCCTCATCCTTATATTTCTGCTTACCTCTGTCTTTGTCTCTCTCTCACTCCTCACTACACACACTCTGCGACGCATGATAATGTAAAATTCCCCTCACAATGTTCCCCATACGATATATTTCAGCAGTATCGCATCACGGTGCTTTGTTAATGTAGGAAAGAGGATACACAATACACTCGCATGATCTGCCTCATCACAATTCAGGGTAAAGATTTCTTGTGTTTTGATGGAAATTATTGCAATTATTATATTTATTACCTACCAAAAATCTCTCTCCGTTCCCATGGTAAACTTAACTAGTCATTGGTGCTTTAGTTTTCAAAATTTACATTACTTTTGTTGAACAATTTTATAACTTTTCTTTCTACGCTGATGCTTCAAATGATTTAAGTCGTCTCATAAATACTGAAATAAAGTAATTTCTTAAAATAATTTAATTTGAGATGAAAATAAGTTATCTGACTTTGCGCAAACAGCGTATATAATTATTATTGCCAATCTATCTCACGATAGACCTCAATGTTCAGTTTCCTGTCGTGCAAGTTGGGAGTAACTAGCGCAAGTTGGGAGTAACTAGCGCAAGTTGGGAGTAACTAGCGCAAGTTGGGAGTAACTAGCGCAAGTTGGCATTTACTAGCGCAAGTTGGGAGTAACTAGCGCAAGTTGGTTTAATATTTCTCTTGAAAACATCTAGACACAATTAAACAAGATCATTGTATTTAACTTCAAACAGCGCTGCCAGGATTCTGACCATAAAGCTACTGGTAGTCCACTAATTGAGGAAAAAATCTTCTTGAGAAGATAACGGCATATTTATGTGTTTAGAAACTACCGTTGAAAAAGAGAGAGAAATGCAGAATAATACGATTCATATTTTGAAAACGTTTCTCCAACACAGTGGGCTTTATCAACTCACAAACACGTCAATTAGTGAATCAAAAATGGCCGCTTTGAGGGCAAAACGTTGTCAAAAAAGGATCGCAATATGCTACATTAATGTATCTTTCCCTGTCGTGTCGGTATTTCACATCATTTAGTCACTAGCACATTCGCCCATGATGATGGCCACAGGAACGACCTCTTTAAAAAGTAACTCGACAGTGATGCGTCTGTTGGGGGTCACGCTTAAACTTTTATGTTAAATACGTATTGCAGAAAATCAGCTTTGTTAAATGATATAGTTTTCGTTGAATTATTTTTTACATGTTGATGACACAGAACATAGTCGATGAAAAATGTGGATACAACCTCAAGATACACACACACACACACACACACACACACACACACACACACACACACACACACGCACACACATATATATATATATATATATATATATATATATATATATATATATATACATATATATATATATATATATATATATATATATATATATATATATATATATATATATATATATATATATATATATATATATATATGTCGTGCCGAATATGTAAAACTGGTCAATTAGCAAGAACTTATTTAAAATTAAGTCCTTTCTAAAATTTTCTCTTATACTTTTAAAGATATATTTTTTTTCATTAATGTTAATGGAAAAATTTTTAATTTTTCACCAAAAGAATCTTAGAAAACTTACCTAACCTTATTATAACAAGCGCAATTTATTTTAGCCTAACCCAACTAAATATATTTTAGATTTGTTTACAATAATTTAATACAAAACAAACACAGTGAAATATATTTTTTTCGTTAGGTTCAGAATGACTTTGGTGAAATTATTGCATACACAAATTTTCACTTGTCCTATATGGCAAGATGAGCGTTGCTATTTAAGCCAAGATCGCAAGTTCTGCCTATTCGGCACGACATATATATATATATATATATATATATATATATATATATATATATATATATATATATATATATATATATATATAAACACTGATCTCTGACCGAAGGAGACTCGAACTTATGAACCTTGGAACAAGGTACGCAGTGCTTTACCATTCTCACCACACTGGACCAATACCTTGGCGCCCAGCTTGCGCTAGACGTTGATCCAAGGCAGCCAGCTTTTCATCTCATCCCCTGCATGCATCAGCCTTATTAGAGATTTTAACAATGCAAGGAATTCGCAAGAACAGGCGAAATATACACAAAAGCTGGCTGTCTTGGATCAACGTCTAGCATAAGCTGGACGCCAAGGTATTGGTCCAGTGTGGTGAGAATGGTAAAGCACTGCGTACCTTGTTCCAAGGTTCGTAAGTTCGAGTCTCCTTCGGCCAGAGATCAGTGTTTGTGTATATTTCGCCTGCTCTTGCGAATTCCTTGCAGTGTTAAAATCTCTAGTAGGGCTGATGCCTGCAAGGGATGAGATGAAAAGCTGTAAGCCTTCTCCCTGAAAGCTGGCTGCCTTGGATGAACGTCTAGCGCAAGCTGGGTGCCAAGGTATTGGTCCAGTGTGGTGAGAATGGTAAAGCACTGCGTAACTTGTTCCAAGGTTCGTAGGTTCGAGTCTCCAGCGACCAGAGATCAGTGTTTGTGCATATTTCGCCTGCTCTTACGAATTCCTTGCATATATATATATATATATATATATATATATATATATATATATATATATATATATATATATATATATATATATATATATATATATGCAAAACAATCACTGTGAAAGAATAGTGAATTACAAGCACTTTCGTGACTTCTCACATTATCAAGGAACTATAAAAGTAATACATCAATGGGAGGCATATAGAGGGTCTAGACCACACCTCACCATCACATCCCACAACAAAGCAACACCTGACGCGCGACGACACCCGATTCATAAGAAAGGAGGAACACTGCAGCAGGCCCGCTGGCGCAACTAGACAGGTCCTTCACGACATCCCACTAACAAAATATTCTACCCAAGAATTAAGATTTATTATTTGTCCAATGTATTATTAAATTCTTCCCAAATTTTATTAATTATAAATTGATCTAATTTATATAAACCAAAGGAAATATTCATATTATTATCAAAACTGCTTTTTATGAAGCAAGAAACGTTTCGCCACACAGTGGCTTCATCAGTCCATACAAAGGAGAAACTTGAAGAACAGGAGGAGAATGAGGTAATCAGTCCCTCAACCTTGAGTCGATGTGGTCCGTCCATCAATCTTAAATTGAATACGCCATATGAGAGGAGAAGCAGCTTATAAACCATAGGCAGGAGAGGTGCAGCAGTCGTAGGTGGTGTCACATTTGTCCAATGTGGAAGTAGGTCGTGCCCAAGAGTTAGGGCAAGCGAAGAATTCCCAAGTATTAAGATCCTAAGAAGTTGCAGTGTTTGACTGGACTGTAGATGAATGAGGTAATCAGTACCTCATTCTCCTCCTGTTCTTCAAGTTTCTCCTTTGTATGGACTGATGAAGCCACTGTGTGACGAAACGTTTCCTCAATAAAGATACCCAAGAGTTGCACATGTGTCTAATTTAACAAAGTCACACTGACTTTGTATATGGTCTAATTCGGACAGTAACGTCGTCTATGTGCGGGATATTTATATATTGTTCCAGTCACCGTACTGTCTTTTTGTTCTTTCTTGTTAGGCTATTAGTATCTCTGCAAGTACGGTATATGGAGACCTAAATAACATAAAATACAAAGTGTGTTGACGGAGACAGGGACGCACAATGGAGCAAAAAGAGAGGAGAGAGCGTCTAAATAAGAAACACCTTCATACAAACCTTACAGGTTATGGCAAACCACCTCATTGTTAATAATAAGACATCCGAAATCTTGAGATTGTATCCACATTCTGCATCTATTAGTTAATGAATTCTTTTATAGAGATTTCCGCTCAGTTATGATTATTTGTAGTTGTAATTAGATATTTTTTTTTTTTTGGGGGGGGGGGGAGAGATTGTATTTCTTACTGCATCGTGTACATCAACTATATAAAGCAAAAATGTAAAAAAATGAAATGACTAATATTTCTGTCTAGTGATGTAATAACCCCCCACTGGGGTCTGACAAAGACCCATTAATGTGACCTCAGTAAACCTGATTTTCTCGCGCATTTGCTGACAGGATAAGCATGGGGAGCACAAATAACTAGCCGCTCAGGTGGCACAACTAACTAGCTAACAACTGTAAAACGAAAACCCAGTATATTGCTCTGCCTGTTAGCAACATAGCTTCAAACTTACGCCTGACAATGAAAGGCGGTTAGATTTAACTAGTTACAAATTCTTCGACCACTTTTAGAGATCTAGTAAGAAACAAATAAACTCACCAGTGTAGGAGTCTACGTCATATCTAGGGGCGAAACGGAGAGATCTCTGGCAGTATGAATACGTTAACATAAAAATGCGTACAAAGCTACGATCAAAAAAATGACTGTCAAACGATGGAGAAGCTAAACTAATTATACGTGAAAATGACTTACGCCTTCGACAGTGTTTACAGGTCGCCATGGCAGCAGAAGCTATCACTATCCCATAAACATCTGGTAACTATAGCATTTCCAACATCTTATCAACCCACTTACTACCCTACCTGAACACTGCCACCTCCGTCACATCAGCACCAGGGAGAATTTTAGTATGTTACTCTGCTGCTGAGAAGTCCTCACATTCTACCTATCTCACCTCAGCTGCAGATCTACTATTACCTCTACCGTCTCACGGCTTGCCACCTCATTTCTACCTATATATAAATATTGTACTCGTTTCTGAAGAATCCAAAAGAGACGAAACGCTTCTTCAATTAATGCCTTGAACCGTGCACATGTCTTCATCTACGTACTGTTGGTATCACCATACCTCTCTAGTTACACCACGAGGATTAGAACATCGCTCAGCTGACCCAAGAACAGTCTTTACCACAGCACAAGACTACACAGTGCGTAGTATTAATTCTGCAGGTTTCTCAGCTTAAGAGTTTTTATAGAAGATTTATTGCTGTGTCTGCTTCCTGCAACTGTCTCGAGTCCCTTATGTTCTATCTACCCAAGTGTGGAAACTAAAACAATACTCAAGATAGGCCAGAGGACAGCCTACAAGTCCTGCGCCAGTTTTCTTACCCCGTAGTACCACCGTGTACCACCAAGAATCCACAATGGACAACGTTCTTCCCAGTGCGCAATACCTGTGCACTATATTACTCAGTTAAGTAAAGCAGTGTGAACCATTGTTGTTGTGGCAATTTCTCTCATTGTTTGTACCTTGATTAAGCATAACTATCACTCACAGTAAACTTTGCAATTTCTAGTTTGTGAGCCTATAAGGCTCTGTACACTCTTGTGTGCATCTGTCATTGACCTACTGCAATATTTCTCCACATATATTCATTACAGTACAGTTGGTGCTCTGGTATTAATTCATTTTTCAGTTGTTGGCATCAGTAACTCTCGCAATATTTTGTGAATGAAGCCTAAAATTTCTATTCTGTAGTTTTTACCTTATATTCTCTCGGATATTTCATTGTTTTTGTGCATTTTTTACTGTGCAATATTTCTGCAATTGCGCGTGCTTATTTTTATGCTATGTTCATTTATTTATTATACTGAAGCTGTACTGAGAGATTGGGTTTGAAAATCATTTTCTTACTTTTGTCGCAAATTTTTTGCTATTAACTGTAATTTTGCTAACAGTTTATGCAAATTATCTTTGCTTGTATTGCACCAGGTCAAGTTGTAATTAAGTTCTTTCGTTTAAAAACTTTCTCTTAGTCAAGTTTGTTAAGTAAATATTCCAGTTTTAATTTTGTCTCTGCTCATGGTACCAGTTATTGTTTTGAATTGTATTCTCATTTTTTTGTACAAACTCTGCAATTGATTGCATTATTTTGCCTATACTGCCTGCATTAAGTTTAGTATGCAATAATCCATGTGTTAGAGATTGTGTATATATGCTCCTTATTGCATTTGCTTTTCCTGCAACTTTTGCCAATTATTTTTCTGACACTTTAATGCTTATGCAAGTAGACTATTTTACACTGTTAATTTCAGATTTGAAGTTACTTCCTCTAGTTATCAATTACATTTAATACCAGCGTCTTTGCAGATACTCCTATCGAGAAGCTTCAAGCATCATCTTCCTAAGACATGAGACATTCACAAAATTTACTCTTGTCCCAATTAATTTATATATTACTATACACTTGAAATTATTGATCTCCAGCCCCTGGACTTCTTAATAAGAATATTAAAAGTGAACATAGGAAAGAGCAAGATGATGAGAGTAACACAAAATTTAAGTAATGGACGACTGAATATGAAACTGGAAGAAGTATGGAGAAAGTGAATCTGTTAAGATGTTAGGAGTGGACTTGTGGGTAGACGGGTCTATGAAATATGAGGTAAATCACAGAACCGACAACGGGAAGAAGGTGGGTGGTGCACTGAGGCATCTGAGGAGATAAAGAACGTTATCCATGGAGGTAAAAAGGAGAATGCATCAGAGAACAGTGGTATTAACACTCGTGTATGGATGTTAACAATGGGTTGAAAACTTTGCAGCGAGGAGAAGATTGGAGTCAGTGGAAATGTCGTGTCTGAGGGCAATGTGTGGTGTGAATAGTATGCAGAAAATTCATAGTTTGGAGATGACAAAGTACGGGGTTAATAAGAGTATTATCCGGAGAGGTAATTGAGGTAGTTTCGACATTTAGAAAAGTTGCAGAAAAAATTTAATGACAGGGAGGGAGGGAGGGGTAGGGGTAGTCCTCGGAAAGGTTGGTAGGAGGGAGTAAAGTTGGGGTTGTATACGAGTGGCTTGAACATCCAACGTGTGTGTGAGCATGTTACATGTGAGTGAGTGAAGGAAAGCGGTGTTTAAAACTTGATATGTTATTGGAATGTAAGTCAGGTAACATTTATGAAATGATTCAAGAAACCCGGTTAGCAGAGCTTAGTCCTAGTTCTTGAGGTAGAATAGCCGCATAGTATCTCGACCCCTCTTTCAGAAGGGTGGAGATATTGGAGTCTGGAGAGACATCTAAGCTGTAATGTTGTCTCGCCTCTGGCAAGATGGTGACGTGGTGAGTGATGGTAAAAGTGTATCTTCTCTTTCGTGTCACGCTACCTCGGTCAACAAAACCATATTTTTTTAAAGGGTGGACTAGTGAGCCAGCAGAAGCCCTCGGTAAGATGACCAAAAGCTCCAGCTGCGGGTCATCGTATAACTAAATTATGTACGCTGAGGTCAGTGGTCACCTGCGGTCATACCTGCCTAAGCTCTTGGAAGTTAGCGTGGGCTGTTACCAAGCATCATGGCTTGTTGTAGTGTTTTAGAATCTCAGGTTCAAGTGTTGAAGAAGGAGATTCTACTTCTTCGGAAGGATAATAGGAGGCTGAAGCTTCTCATAGATGAGTTTGGGAGCGAGTGTGAGAAGGGTTTAGCTGGTAAGGAGGAAATGGTCACCAGCAGTGATAGTGGCAGCCATTTTAAGTGGCAAGTGGTTCACAGTTCAGGAAGAAGGAAGATGAGGAGAGTTAATAGAGAAGATGAGAAGGTAGGAAATCGATTCTCTGTTCTCCAAGACGAGTGTACTTCAGTGGTTAGTGAGGTTGAAGGTACCACTGATTCCCCTGCTAATCAAGGTAAGAATATTTTAAAAGTAGGCGATTCTCAGGTAAGATATATGGACCGTGCATTTTGTAAGAGAGACAGAAAGGTCAGACAGAGAGTGTGCCTTCCTGGAGCTGGTGTTGGTGACATAGTCAGCAGGTTGGATAATATTATGGTAGGTAATGGGAACAAGCTCATCATCTGTCTTAGTGCTAGGGGTAATGACATTGGGAAGGGCAGGAGAGAGGAGCTGCTGGATAAGTACAGGTCAGCCATAGAAGTAGTTAGGTCTAAGGGAAGGATCCCAGTCATATGTAGCATCTTGCCTAGAAAGGGAGTGGGCAATGAATAGATGTCTAGGGCAATTGGTATAAATTGCTGGCTAGACAGGTACTGCAAGGAACTTGCAATCCCATTCATTGATAACTGGGACCTATTCTTTGGCAAACGTGATATGTATGCAAGGGATGGGGTTCATCTCTCTGGGGATGGAGTGGTTGCATTAGCCAATTCAATTGAGAGGGTAATTGATGACTTGTCTAGGAATTTAAACTGATAAATTATAGAGGTATGGGTGTTTGTGGGAAACAATCAGGCTGCAGCATTAGGGTTAAAAACAGCTGTTATTACCGGGATACCTCAGGGATATGTTTTAAAGACAATATTCAAAATAAAGTTGCTAGTAATGGCAAATCAATTGATTAACAAACAAAGAGAGATAGTAGAGGGCAACGAGTGACTAGCTCCCTTAAGGTTTACTATACAAATAGTAGGAGTCTAAGAAATAAGATAGATGAGCTAAGATTACTTGCAAGTGCAGGTAATATAGATATTATTGGTATAACAGAGACCTGGTTCAACCTGAAAGACAGAGAAATGCCTTCTGAATGCAACATACAGGGTTATAAACTATTCCACACTTATAGGGTCAACAGGAAGGGTGGTGGAGTGGCGATGTATGTCAGAGAAAATTTAAATTGCTGTCTTAGAATCTGTTTGGCTACAGTTTCTCGAGGGACGTGACAAATCAATTTTGGGTGTGATTTATAGGCCCTCAAACCTTGATAGGGAGCGCAGTAAGCTGTTATGAGACGAAATTCATAAGGCATCTGGATATGAAAATGTTGTGATAATGGGAGATTTTAACTTTAGACAAACTGATTGAAACAATATGGCAGGAAATCTTGAGTCTAGTGACTTTCTTGATACGGTTCAGGATTGCTTTTTAGAACAGTTTGTGACAGAACCAACTAGAAGAAACAATCTGCTTGACTTGATTCTTGCCAACAAAGATTCCCTAATTAATAATCTTGAGGTTAATGATGAGCTTGGGGAAAGTGATTACAAATCACTTAGTTTCAATATATCATGGAATTACCCAGATAACTGCAATCAAATCTCTGTCCCAGATTTTTGCTTGGCCGACTTCATGGGACTGAAAAATTACCTGGGTGGGCTAAATTGAGATGTCCTGACTATGGGTAAGGTAAGTGATCTTGGTTGCCAATATGACGTTTTTCAGAGCATAGTTCTAGCTGCCCAGACAACTTTTGTTCCAAGTAGGGAAATTAGTTCTAACAAAAATGATCCCAAATGGATGAACAATAGATTAAAACATCTCATTGGTCAAAAGAGAGACATATATAGGCGTATCAAAAGAGGGGATGGGCAGTTAAGAAATCAATATAGTCAATTAAAGAGAGAAATAAAGAAAGGAATAAGAAAAGCAAAAAGGGATTATGAGGCTAAGGTCGCAAGGGATTCAAAGACTAACCCAAAAGGGTTCTTTCAGGTATACATAAGTAAGATTAGGGACAAGATTGGCCTACTTAAGAGTAACTCTGGTCAGATCACTGACAGTGATAAGGATATGTGTGAAATTCTCAATACCTACTTCCTCCTAGTTTTCACCCAGGAAAATACTAGCGATATTCCTGAAATAATAGATTATGTAGAACAGGATAATAAACTATGTACGATTGCGGTAACTAGTGACATGGTCCTCAGACAAACACAGAAACTAAAACCTAACAAATCCCCAGGCCCTGATGAACTGTTTGCAAGGGTGTTAAAGGAATGTAAAGAGGAACTTAGCATACCTTTGGCTAATCTTTTTAACATATCACTACAAACTGGCATAGTGCCTGATAAGTGAAAAATGGCTAATGTAATACCTATTTACGAGGCAGGTGACAGGTCCTTGGCTTCGAACTATAGACCAATAAGCCTTACCTCCATAGTGGGAAAATTTATGGAATCAATAACTGCCGAAGCAATTCGTAGCCATCTTGATAGGCACAGATTGATTAATGAATCTCAACACGGTTTTACAAAGGTGCGTTCCAGTCTTACGAATTTACTAACTTTTTTCACTAAGGTGTTTGAGAAGGTAGATCATGGTAATGAATATGATATTGTGTATATGGACTTCAGTAAGGCTTTCGATAGAGTTCCACATCAGAGGCTATTGAGGAAACTTAAGGCACACGGAATAGGAAAATTTTTTTCCTGGGTAGAGGCATGGCTGACAAATAGGCAGCAGAGAGTATGCATAAATGGGGAGAAATCAGAATGGGGGCACGTCACAAGCGTTGTTCCTCAGGGGTCGGTGATGGGCCCGTTGTTGTTCACAATTTACATAAACGACATAGATGAGGGAATAAATAGCGACATAAGCAAATTTGCTGATGACACCAAAATAGGCCGTCCAGTTCATTCTAATGAGGACACTTAAGCACTCCAGGATGATGCAATGGTCGGAGAAGTGGCAGATGCAGTTTATATTGACAAATGCAAAGTTCTAAATGTTGGACAGTTAAATAACCATGCCACATATGAACTAAATAATGTAGATCTTAATACTACTGATTGCGAAAAGGATTTAGGACTTCTGGTTAGCAGTAATCTAAAACCAAGACAATAGTGCATTAGTGTTCACAATAAAGCTAACAGAATTCTTGGCTTCATATCTAGAAGTATAAATAATAGAAGTCCTCAGGTTGTTCTTCAACTCTATATATCCTTGGTTAGGCCTCATTTAGACTATGCTGCTCAGTTTTGGTCACCGTATTACAGAATGGATATAAATGCTCTGGAAAACGTACAGAGGAGGATGACAAAGATGATCCCATGTATCAGAAATCTTCCCTATGAGGATAGACTGAGGGCCCTGGATCTGCACTCTCTCGAAAGGCGTAGAATAAGGGATGATATGATCGAGGTGTATAAATGGAAAACAGGAATAAATAAAGGGGATGTAAATAGCGTGCTGAAAATTTCCAGCCAAGACAGGACTCGCAGCAATGGTTTCAAGTTGGACAAATTCAGATTCAGGAAGGATATAAGAAAGCACTGGTTTGGTAATAGACTTGTGGATGAGTGGAACAAACTCCCGAGTACAGTTATTGAGATTAAAACGTTGTGTAGTTTTAAAAATAGGTTAGATAAATACATGAGTGGGTGTGGGTGGGTGTGAGTTGGACCTGAGTAGCTTGTGCTGCTGGGTCTGGTGCCGTGCTCCATCCTTGAGTGGAGTTGACCAGACTGGGTGGGTCATTGGGCTAATCCGGGGTGGTTATTGGGCTAATCCGGGGGGTCATTGGGCTAATCCGGGGGGGACATGGACCTGCTTCGCATGGGTCAGTAGTCCTGTTTCTTATTTTCTTATGTAAAAAAAAAAAACTATAACAATAAACAAGAGATGAACTAAATACTTACAGACTTAATGGGAGCAGAAGGCCAAGTAACGTCAGTTCGTTAGAGGATCCCATGTTAACTCCCACCGAGTGGGAAAAAGGGGGGTGAGGGTGGAGAGATAATACACACCTCTTGTAAAACAACCAACACCACTCATACATGCTTCCACTCTTATATAACGAACTTTTCCCTCACACTGAAGTAACTTTAACGCACTCAGAGCTCTACAAGAACAACGAAATTTTTTTATGGTGTGGTTAGTTGCATGTCATCGGTGACTTTTTGGTGCAGGTCACTGGTTTGACCAACAGGAATATTTATGTATGTGACTTACGAGTTTCTTGTCCTTTACATTATGTTCTTTGATGCGGTTTACTAAATGACTCCGCTAGTTTGAGTAGAGAACTACTAATTCATGACGTGAGAGATCTAAGCTGGGGATTGGGGCTGTGTTTTAGGCGGCCAATACAGCCTGACTAATCTGGAATTGATAGGGTGTAGGTGTGATGGTTTTTTATCTCTCCCCGTCTTCCTGAGTGTCTTACGGACACTGCTCATAAACGAATATGCTCGATTCTTCCACTAATGTTAGTGTATTAACATGTAGGTGTTGGTGTCACTTAGCAGGTGGTTGATATCATTCAAACAATCTGAACGGTTAAAGATGATAACTCTTCCTTTATCAGATGTCCTTATCAAGATGTCATTTCTTCCATCTAAGACACTAGGTTCAGAAATAGCTGCAGTGATCAGAAATAATTATTCAAGATATTGTTGTAACTTAGGCTATGTTAAAGTTTGAAAGAACATCAATCGTAATCAGATGCTCTACAAACGTCAAGTTTCTTTTCCTAGAAATAAGTTTCATTTACATTTTTTTTACTTCCAATGTAGACTTAAGCAAAGAATAATAATATGATGCCTAATATTAAAATTTGAATCAACTACATTAGCAAAAGTAACAGCCTTCATCTTGCCCAGTGAGTCTTGTGATGCTGGTGACGACTCTCCTGCCGGTAAAAAAAATGTATTTACAGTTCAGTTTGCAGTCTATGGGTTGTTTTCGTACCTCATCTCATTTTAATGATCAGAACTGTTCATGGTACATTACAGGTCATCACCAGAATGTGGGTTGCTCTCCTTGAATGTCTCCCACTACCAGGGCGCTGTATGACTCTTATGGGTTCAGCGTTCCCTCATGCATGCAATAATAATGGCACTAGTTAAGGAGGAACATGAAGTGGCGATACATTTAATGTATCGCCTTGTCTGAGAATCACACCCGCATCTTTTCAACAATATCTTGAATAACTATTTCAGCAAAAAACAAGTTTGAAAAAAAATTGTAGTGTTTATAATGAAAACAATATTTCATTTAGACTAAATATAGAATCCTTGTATCATACAACAGTTAAGTCTGCAGCGGCTGAACAAATACTGCTGCTGTCTGCGCTGTTTTCAGTAAAAATTGTCCAGAAATGAGAGAACATATTATCGTCATAACCCACAATATTGAAGGCACTGAATTTCATAACAGATTTGTTAAAGGACTGATCACTGCAGCCATTTCTTAACCTAGCGTCTTAGCTGGAAGGAATGACATCTTGATAAGGACATCTGATAAAGG
Source organism: Cherax quadricarinatus (assembly GCF_038502225.1). NCBI lineage: Eukaryota > Metazoa > Arthropoda > Malacostraca > Decapoda > Parastacidae > Cherax > Cherax quadricarinatus. Next base: position 25,820,143 of record NC_091328.1, read on the forward strand.
AAGAGTTATCATCCTTAACCATGCAGATTATATGAATGAAATCAACTAACTGCTAAGTGACACCAACACCTATATGTCAATACACTAACATTAGTGGAAGAATTAAACATATCTGTTTATGAGCAGTGTTCATAAGACAATCAGGAAGACCAGGAGAGGTAAGAAACCATCACACCTGCACCCTATCAATCCCAGATTAGCCAGTCTGTATTGGCTTCCTAAAACACAATCCCAATCCCCCGCTTAGATCTCTCACGTCAGGAATTAGTATTGTTCTACTCAAAATAGCGGAGTCATTAAGAAAACATCGTTCCAAGCCTTACCTTAAACCAACAGGGGATCTAAACCGCATCAAAGAACATAATATAAAGAATAAGAAACTCGTAAATCACACATGCATAAATATTCCTGTTGGTTAAGCCACCCATACCATAAAAATATTTCGTTGTTTTTGTAGAGCTCTGAGTACGTTAAAGTTACTTCATTGTAACGGAAAAGTTCGGTATATAAGAGTGAAAGCATGTATGAGTGGTGTTGGTTGTATAATTAATTGAATGATTGTTCGAGAAGGGGTGTGTATTATCTCTCCACCCCCACCCACCTTTTTCCCACTCGGTGAGAGTTAACATGGGACCCTCTAACGAACTGACGTTACTTGGCCTTCTGCTCCCACCAAGTGTAATTATTTAGTTCATCTCTTGTTTATTGTTATAATGTTGTTGTTTTTTTGTTAATTTAGTCATATGATGACCCGCAGCTGGAGCTTTCGGTCATCTTACCGAGGCCTTCCGCTGGCTCACTAGTCCACTCTTTTAAAAGTTATGGTTTTGTTGACCGAAGTAGCGTGACACGAAAGAGAAGATACACTTTTACCATCACTCACCACGTCACCATCTTGCCAGAGGCGAGACAACATTACAGATTAGATGTCTCTCCAAACTCCAATATCTCCACCCTTCTGAAGGAGGGGTGTGAACACTGTGGGGCTATTCCTACCTCAAGAACGAGGACTAAGTTCTGCTAACCGGGTTTCTTGAATCATTTCATAAATGTTACCTGGTTTGCATTCCAGTAACATGTCAAGATTTAAACACCGCTTTCGTTCACTCACTCACATGTAACATGCTCGCACACACGTTGGATGTTCAAGCCCCTCGTATACAACCCCAATTTTACTCCCTCCTACCAACCTTTCCGAGGACTACCCCTACCCCTCCCTCCCTCCCTCCCTCCTTCCTTCCACGTCATTACATTTTTGTTGCAACCTTTCTAAATGTCCAAACTGCTTCAATTACCTCTCTGGATAATACTCTTAGTAGCTCCGCACCTTCTAATCTCCAAACCGAATTTTCGGCACAATATTCACACCACACATTGCCCTCAGACACGACATTTGCACTGACTCCAACCTTCTCCTCGCTGCAAAGTTTACAACCCATTGTTAACATCCATACACGAGTGTTAATACCACTGTTCTCTGATGCATTCTACTTTTTACCTCCATGGATAACGTTCTTTATCTCCTCAGACGCCTCAGTGCACCAGTCACTTTTTCCTCGTTCTCAATACTTCCTCCAATCTCATATCCGATCGTTCTTTGCTTAAATTTTATGTTACTCTTATTATCTTGCTCTTTCCTATGTTCACTTTTAACATTCTTAGTATGAAGCATATGGAGTCTCAAAATACAATCTGAGCGGAGAGAAAATGTGAGTGTGGAAATGAACTGAACATTTGGTATTTTTTATTTAAGACAGTTTTAATTCTTCCACTTAGATCACTAGTGTGAGGCTGTTGGTACTAACAAACGACAGAGAACTTGCACGTTGAAGCAGCATTGGTGTGGCGTCTTGGTGAAGCGTCGTGTTGAGGCTTACAGGCTTGGAGACTGACTTGGAGACAGGCTTGGGGGTTAAGCACTACGAAGAATGCAGAGGTTGACGTAGAGCCACAAAAGAACAGAAATTAGAACTGTAAACAGCTGACCATAGTGTAAAAGAGTACGGTGACCAGTGGCTCGACGGCTATCGCACTCAGCTCACATACTGTGGTTCATGGATCGATTCTTTGGTACTTTCTACAACACTAGTAACGAACTATTCCGTTTGAACAACATATTTGCCTTCAGTTTCCCGGACTCCATACCTTCAGCCGACTTCCTGAAGATCCTTCCCAACATCGTGAACTTTATTGCACCTGCAGACCTGTCTCCTGCCCAAGCAGCTGCACCTGTAACTTCTATAACCACTTCCACCGCGATCATGCCACCTCAACCACCGTCTCCCAACCGGCTTTTACACCACCATTACACCTCTCCACTGCTCCTGTCAACCCTCAGTCATCTGCTAACACCATTGTTGACTAGCCAAATGAATCCACTTCAGAAGAAGAAGATAGTGACGACTCCAGCTCAGCCTCATGGGAAAACTTACCTTCTACACTTCTCCATCGAATGCTGACACCATGACCTGCACTGAGCTCTACAATGGCCTCGGTGCTGGAACAGTCAAGTATTCCTGTGAATCACCTCCACTTCAGACTCACCCTCAGTAACAAGAGTAAACTATACCACCTCTGCAGTAGTTTCAAAAAGTTTGAAAATGGCTTCCTGCAAACCTGCCTCCTCAATTACTTCTATAACTCCCACCTGTGTGCAGCCCTCTGATATTCCTACCTGCCTACCCTCTCCTGCGACCTAGAAACTGCCAGCTTCTCAAGACCTCAACTACCACGAGACCAATGCATACACAACTTGCTCTTCCTGTTTTTTCCAAGTTCGTCCCTCGAGCGCCTAGCAGCTGGGTTAAGCACTAACTTTTTTTCTTCAACTGTGGACACTCCTCTCCACCGCTGTTCTTCGCCTATCCTGTCTTCCCAGCTCAACCCACATGGGATCTTACCTAAACTATCTCGATCTTGATCTTGGGACCGATCTTTGGTATGGCTGAAAAACATTAGGACGTGTTTCCATAAGTCACTTGCTGTCCAATGTTTACACATTAGTAAAATGGGTTCCTGGGTGTTAGTCGACTGGTGTGGTTCGCATTCCGGGACAAAATGTACCTAATTTGCCCAAAATGCTCTGCATAGGAAGGGGCTTTCTACATAGTGTATGTCATTGACGTCAGCTAGGCCTGTATATCTTATACATATACTTGTAGAAATAAAGAATACTTTGAATATTATATTGTGTATGGGTTTGATAGCATAAAACTGACTGCTCTAGGAAATGCGTGTCTGTGGGGCTTTTCATCCGTATGCAGCAACAGAAACACCTGGACAACGGAGACACAGAAAACACAAACCCTCACCTCTGGCTATTATAGCTAACAGGATCGTTTCAGGCTTAAGAACATAAGAAAAAAGGAACACTGCAACAGGCCTACTGACCCATGCGGAGCAGGTCCAGGTCCCCCCCGGATTAGCCCAATGACCCACCTAGTCTGGTCACCTCCACTCAAGGAAGGAGAACGGCACCAGACCCAGCAGCACAAGCTAGTCAGGTCCAACTCACACCCACCCACACCCACTCATGCATTTATCTAACCTATTTTTAAAACTACACAACGTTTTAGCCTGAATAACTGTACTCGGGAGTTTGTTCCACTCATCCACAACTCTATTACCAAACCAGTGCTTTCCTATATCCTTCCTGAATCTGAACTTTTCCAACTTGAGTCCTGTCTTGGCTGGAAATTTTCAGCACGCTATTTACATCCCCTTTATTTATTCCTGTTTTCCATTTATACACCTCGATCATATCCCCCCTAATTCTACGCCTTTCGAGAGAGTGCAGATCCAGGGCCCTCAGTCTATCCTCATAGGGAAGATTTCTGATACATGGGATCATCTTTGTCATCCTCCTCTGTACGTTTTCCAGAGCATTTATATCCATTCTGTAATACGGTAACCAGAACTGAGCAGCATAGTCTAAATGAGGCCTAACCAAGGATATATAGAGTTGAAGAACAACCTGAGGACTTCTATTATTTATACTTCTAGATATGAAACCAAGAATTCTGTTAGCTTTATTGCGAACACTTATGCACTGTTGTCTTGGTTTTAGATTACTGCTAACCAGAAGTCCTAAATCCTTTTCGCAATCAGTAGTATTAAGATCTACATTATTTAGTTTATATGTGGCATGGTTATTTACCTGTCCAACATTTAGAACTTTGCATTTGTCAATATTAAACTGCATCTGCCACTTCTCCGACCATTGCATCAGTCTATTCAAATCATCCTGGAATGCTCTAGTGTCCTCATTAGAATGAATTGGACGGCCTATTTTGGTGTCATCAGCAAATTTGCTTATGTCGCTATTTATTCCCTCGTCTATGTCGTTTATGTAAATTGTGAACAACAACGGGCCCAACACTGACCCCTGAGGAACATCGCTTGTGACGTGCCCCCCTTCTGATTTCTCCCCATTTATGCAAACTCTCTGCTGCCTATTTGTCAGCCATGCCTCTACCCAGGAAAAAATTTCTCCTCCTATTCCGTGTGCCTTAAGTTTCCTTAATAGCCTCTGATGTGGAACTCTATCGAAAGCCTTACTGAAGTCCCTATATACAATATCATATTCATTACCATGATCTACCTTCTCAAATACCTTAGTGAAAAATGTTAGTAAATTCGTAAGACAGGAGCTCCCCTTTGTAAAACCGTGTTGAGATTCATTAATCAATCTGTGCCTATCAAGATGGCTACGAATTGCTTCGACAATTATTGATTCCATAAATTTTTCCACTATGGAGGTAAGGCTTATTGGTCTATAGTTCGAAGCAAAGGACCTGTCACCTGCCTCGTAAATAGGTATTACATTTGCCATTTTCCACTTATCAGGCACTATGCCAGTTTGTAGTGATATGTTAAAAAGATTAGCCAAAGGTATGCTAAGTTCCTCTTTACATTCCTTTAAGACCCTTGTAAACAGTTCATCAGGGCCTGGGGATTTGTTAGGTTTTAGTTTCTCTACCTGTCTGAGGACCATGTCACTTAAGGTAACACAAGGGCTAAGGCAGGCAGCTCATAGCTGAATTGGCGTTGCTTCTCTGGTGGACAAGTGGCGAAGATGAGTACAAACTGACTGACAAGAAAGTATGTCCACAGGTGGGAAAATGAACAAGAAAAAATACTCGCATGTCTCCTGTGTACAGAAGCTGCTGAGATAAACCAAAACGCCGTTATGCTAAGCAGTGGTTCCCAAACTGGGGGTAAATTACCCCCTGGGGGTAATTTAACCATTTTTGGGGGGTAATGGAGGGGTGACAGAAAAAAGTTATGAATTCTGAAAATCAAGAAAACAATGCGGTACCCGGTATGAGGATTATTCTTAACTTTGTCTTAGTATATAAAGTTGTAAAGTAAACCTATTATAAATAAGTAATAAAGTTAAACCAAATAACAATAAACATCAAAAACTAATATACAGTATTAGAAAAGAAGAAATATATAGCTAAGTGTGTGGAAACCCAAAAGTATTTTGACAAGTATGCTTCAGGACAAAAGTCACTCCGTAGCCCAGATCGACCTGTCCAGTACGCGTCACTCACTTCCTGAGGCTGCCTCTATTTCACACTGTCAGTTTATCTGTGAGCATCAGCCGAGGTAGACATAAGCATGTATGTATGTGTACTGCCCTGTGCAGTATATAGTTAGTATTTACCCACTGTTACCGTGAATTTGTAGCTATTATTAATTTTATATATAATGTATGTGTGGTTCTTACGTTTTCAATGGTTTTGCTAGGATTAGCAGAGTATGCGAGGCTGTATACGTTCACGTTTAGCCATATATATCAATAATAACAACATTTTGTGAAAGGGGTAACATGCTTTATGTGGCATGTTAAATTGGGTAACAAGCTGAAAAAGTTTGGGAATCACTGTGCTAATGCAAGAGCTGAGAAGCTTCTCTTACCCTCCTTCCTAACTGTCCTAGACTCGGCTAGAAGAACCGCTGTCACCAAACTGTACTGGCTTCGGTGAGCGCTGAGGGAACAATCCACCTTGTGTATGTTGCATAAAGTGTACTTGACAGGGAAGTATCGTCGTCAGTAGCAGAGTGGGTGTAGATAAAGACACAGCTGACTACAAGAGTTTTATTGGGAAATTTACATTCAGGCCGAAATGGTAGTAGAGAAGCCAGGGTCAGTTCACGGAGGTATGAGCAAGTTCAGCTAGTGAATGACAGATGACCCTGGAAACGGTGTTCTGAGTTGGGGTCAGCTTGGGAGGTCGCACTACTAAGTCATGGAAGTCGTGGCCTGGTGGGGAGTTTATATGCTACAGGGAACCTGCGAAAAGTCCCACAGTGGCCCCCAGGAATTTGGGATCAATACATTCACACGCCTAGTACCAGGAGCCTAACATACTCAAAATGCGTAGGAATTGTAAATCAGCATTTATGTGAAGCCAAGAGCATCCTCGAGCAGAATAAAAATTGTAAATCAAACTGGAAAGATGCAAAGAATACATATAAAAACATTTTTAGCGCTTCTTTTGATTATAATAATAATCAACATAGTCATATTCTACAACTGCAATAAACGAATTACTCGGCGACAATGATATCTTTAAGTTTTTGGTTCAAAAAATACTCTTGAAAGCCACGTAGATTAATTTTAAGGGAGAGCGCTGGTTTACCTGTTAAATCATTGAAATCAGTAAACTGAATATCGTATGACTCACAGTATTTATTACGCTATGCCAGGGTTTATGCATGACCATAGAATTGTAAAGAAAAATACTGTTAGATGAGAGGAACTGTGTAATAAAAATTATATGGAATTCGATCACTTGGTTATCCGAGACAGGTATCCTTGTATCACATAAGCCAAGCCCCTCTCTGCCTCAAGGTATGCTTAAGGTATAGTGCAGGGTGGTCATATAATTCTTAAGCAGCAAAATGTTAAAATCTGTAAACGTGTGTTTATGTATGCATGTATGAATGTTTGTGCTTGTGTATTACTGATCATATGTACACTTTTTTTAACATATACTCACCTATACGTAGTTGCAGGGGTTGAGTATCAGCTCCCGGCCCCGCTGATTGCTACTGGGCTCACCCACTCTTCTCTTCAAGAGCATTATCTTACCTCTTAGATTTAAAATGGATCCTGCCTCTTCCACTACCCTGTCCAGGTCGCTGCATTTCCTAACTATTCTAAGACTGAAGAAACTCTTCCTAACATCCCAGATCTGTGTTTTCAACACAGTCCTGCCTATCAGTTCCTCTAAGTATTTTCACGATGTTACGTTATAACTTAAAGTATATGTTTATATATACATTTATATATAAGTATATATATATATATATATATATATATATATATATATATATATATATATATATATATATATATATATATATATATATATATATATATATATATATATATATATATATATATATATATATATATATATATATATATATATTCATGTTTATGTTTTTTTTTCGGTAAATGTATTCTGTTTATCAATAAATATTGACATAGAATATAAAATATATAGGGGGTGGTAGAAGAAAATATTCAAACAGCTCCGGGGAGAACCTTGAGTTTTCCCTGAGGTACGTTTATTGTCTTCTCTGAGGATGAGGGTCCCCATTCCAGCTATAGAGGTGGTACTTCCCTATATATAATATATATATATATATATATATATATCTATATATATATATATATATATATATATATATATATATATATATATATATATATATATATATATATATATATATATATATTTATAGATAATATATATATATATATATATAATATATATATATATATATATATGTATATATATATATATATATATACATATATATATATATATATATATATATATATATATATATATATATATATATATATATATATATATATATATATATATATATATATATATATATATATATATATATATATATATATATATATATATATATATATATATATATACATATATATATATATATATATGCAATAAGATCACAGTAAACAGGTGATTTCAGAATATGCAAAACAACCACTGTGAAAGAATAGAGAAACTCCAAGCGCTTTCGTGACTACTCACATTATTAAGGAACAATGTTCCTTGATAATGTGAGTAGTCACGAAAGCGCTTGGAATTTCTCTATTCTTTCACAGTGGTTGTTTTGTGTGTATATATATATATATATATATATATATATATATATATATATATATATATATATATATATACATATATAAATATATATATATACATATATATATATATATACATATATATATATATACATATATATATATATATATATATATATATATATATATATATATATATATATATATATATATATATACATTATATATAGGGAAGTACCACCTCTATAGCTGGAATGGGGACCCTCATCCTCAGAGAAGACAATAAACGTACCTCAGAGAAAACTCAAGGTTCTCCTCGGAGCTGTTTGAATATTTTCTTCTACCACCCCCTATATATTTTATATTCTATGTCAATATTTATTGATAAACAGAATACATTTACAGAAAAAAAACATAAACATGAATACATATATATATATATATATATATATATATATATATATATATATATATATATATATATATATATATATATATATATATATATATATATATATATATATATATATATATATATATATATATATATATATATATTTATATATAAATGTATATATAAACATATACTTTAAGTTATATCATAGCATCGTGAAAATACTTAGAGGAATTGATATATTTTTTTTTTCCAACACGTCGTCCGTCTCCCACCGAGGCAGGGTGACCTAAAAAAGAAAGAAAATCCCCAAAAAGAAACTACTTTCATCATCATTCAACACTTTCACCTCACTCACACATAATCACTGTTTTTGCAGAGATGCTCAGAACACAACAGTTTAGAAGCATATACGTATAAAGATACACAACATATCCCTCCAAACTGCTAATATCCCGAAACCCCTCCTTCAGAGTGCAGGCATTGTACTTCCCATTTCCAGGATTCAAGTCCGGCTATATAAAAATAACCGGTTTCCCTGGATCCCTTCACTAAATATTACCCTGCTCGCACTCCAACAGATCGTCAGGTCCCAAATACCATTCGTCTCCATTCACTCCTATCGAACACGCTCATGCACGCCTGCTGGAAGTCCAAGCCCCTCGCCCACAAAACCTCCCTTACCCCTTCCTTCCAACCTTTTCGAGGACGACCCCTACCTCCCCTTCCTTCTCCAACAGATTTAAATGCTCTCCATGTCATTCTACTTTGATCCATTCTTTCTAAATGACCAAACCACCTCAACAACCCCTCTTCATCCCTCTGACTAATACTTTTATTAACTCCACACCTTCTCCTAATTTCCACACTCCGAATTTTCTGCATAATATTTACACTGCACATTGCCCTTAGACAGGACATCTCCACTGCCTCCAACCGCATCCTCGCTGCTGCATTCACAACCCAAGCTTCACACCCATATAAGAGTGTTGGTACTACTATACTTTCATACATTCCCTTCTTTGCCTCCATAGATAACGTTTTTTGACTCCACATATACCTCAACGCACCACTCACCTTTTTTCCCTCATCAATTCTGTAATTAACCTCATCCTTCATAAATCCATCCGCCGACGCGTCAACTCCAAATATCTGAAAACATTCACTTCTTCCATACTCCTCTCCAATTTGATATCTAATTTTTCTTTATCTAAATCATTTGATACCCTCATCACCTAACTCTTTTCTATGTTCACTTTCAACTTTCTAACTTTACACACACTCCCAAACTCATCCACTAACCTTTGCAATTTTTCTTTAGAATCTCCCATAAGCACAGTATCATCAGCAAAAAGTAATTGTGTCAATTCCCATTTTGTATTTGATTCCCCATAATTTAATCCCACCCCTCTCCCGAACACCCTAGCATTTACTTCTTTTACAACCCCATCTATAAATATATTAAACAACCATGGTGACATTACACATCCCTGTCTAAGACCTACTTTTTCCGGGAAGTAGTCTCCCTCTCTTTTACACCCCTTAACCTGAGCCTCACTATCCTCATAAAAACTCTTTACAGCAATTAGTAACTTACCACCTATTCCATATACTTGCAACATCTGCCACATTGCTCCCCTATCCACTCTATCACCTGCCTTTTCTAAATCCATAAATGCAATAAAAGCTTCCCTACCTTTATCTAAATACTGTTCACATATATGCTTCAATGTAAACACTTGATCTACACATCCCCTACCCACTCTGAAACCTCCTTGCTCATCCGCAATCCTACATTCTGTCTTACCTGTAATTCTTTCAATTATGACCCTACCGTACACTTTTCCTGGTATACTCAGTAAACTTATTCCTCTACAATTTTTTCAATCTCTTTTGCCCCCCTTCTCTTTATATAAAGGGACTATACATGCTCTCCGCCAATCTCTAGGTACCTTCCCCTCTTTCATACATTTAGTGAACAAAAATACCAACCACTCCAACACTATATCTCCCCCTGCTTTTAACATTTCTGTCATGATCCCCTCAGTTCCAGCTGCTTTACCCCCTTTCATTTTACGTAATGCCTCACTCACCTCCCCCACACTCCCTTTCTTCGTCGACATTTAAAAGTTCCTCAAAATATTCTCGCCATCTACCCAATACCTCCGTCTCCCCGTCTACTAACTCCGCTACTCTGTTTTTAACTGACATATCCATTCGTTCCTAGGCTTTCTTAACTTGTTTAAGTCGCTCCAAACTTTTTTCTTATTTTCATTAAAATTTCTTGACAGTGCCTCTCCCACTCTATCATCTGCTTTCCTTTTGCACTCTCTCACCACTCTCTTCACCTTTCTTTTACTCTCCATATACTCTACTCTTCTTATAACACTTCTGCTTTGTAAAAACCTCTCATAAGCTACCTTTTTCTCCTTTATCACACCCTTTACTTCATCATTCCACCAATCACTCCTCTTTCCTTCTGCACGCACCCTCCTATAACCACAAACTTCTGCCCCACATTCTAATACTGCATTTTTAAAACTATTCCAACCCTCTTCAACCCCCCCGCCTACTACTCATACCTGCACCATCCCACCTTTCTGCCAATAGTTGCTTATATCTCACCCGAACTTTCTCCTCCCTTAGTTTATACACTTTCACCTCCCTCTTACTTGTTGTTGTCATTTTCCTCTTGTCCCATCTACCTCTTACTCTAACTGTATCTACAACTAAATAATGATCCGATATATCAGTTGCCCCTCTATAAACGTGTATATCCTGGAGCCTACCCATCAACCTTTTATCCACCAGATACATAATCTAATAAACTACTTTCATTACGTGTTATATCATACCTTGTACATTTATTTATCCTCGTTTTCATAAAATATGTATTACTTATTACCTAACCTCTTTCTACACATAGCTCAATTAATTAAAGGCTCCCCATTTTCATTTACCCCTGGCACCCCAAATTTACCTACTACTCCCTCCACATTTTTACCCACTTTAGCATTGAAATTCCCAACCACAAGTCCTCTCACACTTGGTTCAAAACTCCCCACGCATTCACTCAACATTTCCCAAAATCTCTCTCTCTCCTTTACACTTCTTTCTTCTCCAGGTGCATATACGCTTACTATAACCCACTTTTCACATCCAACCTTTATTTTACTCCACATAATCCTTGAATTAATACATTTATAGACCCTCTTTTCCTGCCATAGCTTATCCTTCAACATTATTGCAAATCCTTCTTTAGCTCTAACTCTATTTGAAACCCCTGACCTAATCCCATTTATTCCTCTCCACTGAAACTCTCCTACCTCTTTCAGCTTTGTTTCACTTAAAGCCAGGACATCCAGCTTCTTCTCATTCATATTATTATTGTTATTATTATTATTATTATTATTATTATTATTATTATTATTATTATTATTATTATAATTATTATTATTATAATCAAGGGGAAGCACTAAACCCGTAGGATTATACAGCGCCTGGGGGGGGGATGTGGAAGGCATTCAGGCTTAATTCCGGGAACTGGAGCACAGATCCAATTCCCTAAATCAAGAGCAGCTCGCTAACATCAAGGAACCTTCCCTGAGGGGTTCTCATTCATAACATCCACAATCATCTCTTTCTTATCATTCGCACAACATCCACGAAGATTCAGACTTCCAACTTTGACAATTTTCTTCTTAATCTTTTTAGTAATTATTACAGGAAAAGGGGTTACTAGCCCATTGTTCCCGGCATTTTAGTTGAGTTTTACAACACACATGGCTTACGGAGGAAAGATTCTTATTCCACTTAACCATGGATATAAAAGGAAAAGTAATAAGAACAAGAACTATGAAGATAAAATCATAGAAAATTCAGACGAGTGTGTATAAAAAAACGTGTACATGTATGTGTAATGTGACCTAAGTCTAAGTAGAAGTAGCAAGACGTACCAGTAATATTGCATATTTATGAGACAGAAAAAAGACACCAGCAATCCTACCATCATGTAAAACAATTACAGGCTTTCGTTTTACACTCACTTGGCAGGACGGTAGTACCTCCCTGGGCGGTTGCTGTCTACCAACCTACTACCTATATATATATATATATATATATAGGTAGAAAAACTTTATAAAACTGGGTTGCTTAAATGTGCGTGGATGTAGTGCGGATGACAAGAAACAGATGATTGCTGATGTTATGAATGAAAAGAAGTTGGATGTCCTGGCCCTAAGCGAAACAAAGCTGAAGGGGGTAGGAGAGTTTCAGTGGGGGGAAATAAATGGGATTAAATCTGGAGTATCTGAGAGAGTTAGAGCAAAGGAAGGGGTAGCAGTAATGTTAAATGATCAGTTATGGAAGGAGAAAAGAGAATATGAATGTGTAAATTCAAGAATTATGTGGATTAAAGTAAAGGTTGGATGCGAGAAGTGGGTCATAATAAGCGTGTATGCACCTGGAGAAGAGAGGAATGCAGAGGAGAGAGAGAGATTTTGGGAGATGTTAAGTGAATGTATAGGAGCCTTTGAACCAAGTGAGAGAGTAATTGTGGTAGGGGACTTGAATGCTAAAGTAGGAGAAACTTTTAGAGAGGGTGTGGTAGGTAAGTTTGGGGTGCCAGGTGTAAATGATAATGGGAGCCCTTTGATTGAACGTTGTATAGAAAGGGGTTTAGTTATAGGTAATACATATTTTAAGAAAAAGAGGATAAATAAGTATACACGATATGATGTAGGGCGAAATGACAGTAGTTTGTTGGATTATGTATTGGTAGATAAAAGACTGTTGAGTAGACTTCAGGATGTACATGTTTATAGAGGGGCCACAGATATATCAGATCACTTTCTAGTTGTAGCTACACTGAGAGTAAAAGGTAGATGGGATACAAGGAGAATAGAAGCATCAGGGAAGAGAGAGGTGAAGGTTTATAAACTAAAAGAGGAGGCAGTTAGGGTAAGATATAAACAGCTATTGGAGGATAGATGGGCTAATGAGAGCATAGGCAATGGGGTCGAAGAGGTATGGGGTAGGTTTAAAAATGTAGTGTTAGAGTGTTCAGCAGAAGTTTGTGGTTACAGGAAAGTGGGTGCAGGAGGGAAGAGGAGCGATTGGTGGAATGATGATGTAAAGAGAGTAGTAAGGGAGAAAAAGTTAGCATATGAGAAGTTTTTACAAAGTAGAAGTGATGCAAGGAGGGAAGAGTATATGGAGAAAAAGAGAGAAGTTAAGAGAGTGGTGAAGCAATGTAAAAAGAGAGCAAATGAGAGAGTGGGTGAGATGTTATCAACAAATTTTGTTGAAAATAAGAAAAAGTTTTGGAGTGAGATTAACAAGTTAAGAAAGCCTAGAGAACAAATGGATTTGTCAGTTAAAAATAGGAGAGGAGAGTTATTAAATGGAGAGTTAGAGGTATTGGGAAGATGGAGGGAATATTTTGAGGAATTGTTAAATGTTGATGAAGATAGGGAAGCTGTGATTTCGTGTATAGGGCAAGGAGGAATAACATCTTGTAGGAGTGAGGAAGAGCCAGTTGTGAGTGTGGGGGAAGTTCGTGAGGCAGTAGGTAAAATGAAAGGGGGTAAGGCAGCCGGGATTGATGGGATAAAGATAGAAATGTTAAAAGCAGGTGGGGATATAGTTTTGGAGTGGTTGGTGCAATTATTTAATAAATGTATGGAAGAGGGTAAGGTACCTAGGGATTGGCAGAGAGCATGCATAGTTCCTTTGTATAAAGGCAAAGGGGATAAAAGAGAGTGCAAAAATTATAGGGGGATAAGTCTGTTGAGTGTACCTGGTAAAGTGTATGGTAGAGTTATAATTGAAAGAATTAAGAGTAAGACGGAGAATAGGATAGCAGATGAACAAGGAGGCTTTAGGAAAGGTAGGGGGTGTGTGGACCAGGTGTTTACAGTGAAACATATAAGTGAACAGTATTTAGATAAGGCTAAAGAGGTCTTTGTGGCATTTATGGATTTGGAAAAGGCGTATGACAGGGTGGATAGGGGGGCAATGTGGCAGATGTTGCAAGTGTATGGTGTAGGAGGTAGGTTACTGAAAGCAGTGAAGAGTTTTTACGAGGATAGTGAGGCTCAAGTTAGAGTATGTAGGAAAGAGGGAAATTTTTTCCCAGTAAAAGTAGGCCTTAGACAAGGATGTGTGATGTCACCGTGGTTGTTTAATATATTTATAGATGGGGTTGTAAGAGAAGTAAATGCGAGGGTCTTGGCAAGAGGCGTGGAGTTAAAAGATAAAGAATCACACACAAAGTGGGAGTTGTCACAGCTGCTCTTTGCTGATGACACTGTGCTCTTGGGAGATTCTGAAGAGAAGTTGCAGAGATTGGTGGATGAATTTGGTAGGGTGTGCAAAAGAAGAAAATTAAAGGTGAATACAGGAAAGAGTAAGGTTATGAGGATAACAAAAAGATTAGGTGATGAAAGATTGAATATCAGATTGGAGGGAGAGAGTATGGAGGAGGTGAACGTATTCAGATATTTGGGAGTGGACGTGTCAGCGGATGGGTCTATGAAAGATGAGGTGAATCATAGAATTGATGAGGGAAAAAGAGTGAGTGGTGCACTTAGGAGTCTGTGGAGACAAAGAACTTTGTCCTTGGAGGCAAAGAGGGGAATGTATGAGAGTATAGTTTTACCAACGCTCTTATATGGGTGTGAAGCGTGGGTGATGAATGTTGCAGCGAGGAGAAGGCTGGAGGCAGTGGAGATGTCATGTCTGAGGGCAATGTGTGGTGTGAATATAATGCAGAGAATTCGTAGTTTGGAAGTTAGGAGGAGGTGCGGGATTACCAAAACTGTTGTCCAGAGGGCTGAGGAAGGGTTGTTGAGGTGGTTCGGACATGTAGAGAGAATGGAGCGAAACAGAATGACTTCAAGAGTGTATCAGTCTGTAGTGGAAGGAAGGCGGGGTAGGGGTCGGCCTAGGAAGGGTTGGAGGGAGGGGGTAAAGGAGGTTTTGTGTGCGAGGGGCTTGGACTTCCAGCAGGCATGCGTGAGCGTGTTTGATAGGAGTGAATGGAGACAAATGGTTTTTAATACTTGACGTGCTGTTGGAGTGTGAGCAAAGTAACATTTATGAAGGGATTCAGGGAAACCGGCAGGCCGGACTTGAGTCCTGGAGATGGGAAGTACAGTGCCTGCACTCTGAAGGAGGGGTGTTAATGTTGCAGTTTAAAAACTGTAGTGTAAAGCACCCTTCTGGCAAGACAGTGATGGAGTGAATGATGGTGAAAGTTTTTCTTTTTCGGGCCACCCTGCCTTGGTGGGAATCGGCCGGTGTGATAATAATAATAAATAATATATATATATATATATATATATATATATATATATATATATATATATATATATATATATATATATATATATATATATATATATATATATATATATATATATATATATATATATATATATATATATATATATATCGTGGCGAATATGTAAAACTGGTCAATTAGCAAGAACTCATTTAAAATTAAGTCCTTTCTAAAATTTTCTCTTATACGTTTAAAGATATATTTTTTTTTCATTAATGTTAATGTAAAAAAATTTAATTTTGCTCCAAAAGAATCTTAGAAAACTTACCTAACCTTATTATAACAAGAACAATTTATTTTAGCCTGACCCAACTAAATTTATTTTAGATTTGTTTACAATAATTTATTACTAAACAAACACAGTGAAATATATTTTTTTCGTTAAGTTCAGGATGATTTTGGCGAAATTATTGTATACACAAATTTTCACTTGTCCTATATGGCAAGATGAGCGTTGCTATTTAAGCCAAGATCTGCCTATTCGGCACGACATATGTATATACATAAATATATATATATATATATATATATATATATATATATATATATATATATATATATATATATATATATGTATATATATATATATATATGTATATATATATATATATATATATATGGATGTATATCTTAATTTTGTCAATGCTCCATAAAAGTTATATTTTCCTTTTAATTGCAAAAAGAAAATTTTTTATTTAATTTTTAAATTTTTATTTTTCCCTCTTTTTTTTTATATTAAAATGTGAGCATATTTTATAATTGCCAAAAAATAACTTTTCACAAACAACCCTTCATGCATATAAATACTTTTGAATATTTTAACATTATTTATATCAAACATCATTTCCAGAGTGCATGACAAATTTTTCACTTGTATAAATTCAGAAGAATATTAACTCTATGTTTTGTATATGACCTGAATGCAACAGTATATATATATATATATATATATATATATATATATATATATATAGATATATATATATATATATATATATATATATATATATATATATATATATATATACTTGATGGGTTTTATAATTTAGCGCATATATCCATTTATAGATAAGTTTAATCCTTATATTCCTAATTAAAATATTCTTCTCTGTTGGTGCACATATACCTCATAAATGATCTCATTAAGCCTTTATTACACAAATATAATTAAAATATTTTCAATAACTATGGAGGTTTCCGCAAGTCATCTGAACCTTGGTCCTCAACCACGACTCTCACTTAATGACTCTGTCAGTTGCTCTGTGAAATATTTTGTTAATTCTTGCATTATACATTTTGTTATGAAGCGTTATATAGAGTGGAAGTATTTAAGGACAGAAAGTACACAGTCATGCATTTTAACATACGTTCACGAACTAATACTCGAGAGATGAGGAAGCAATTAGGCGACTATTTACATGTTCATACACTGTATATACTCTGGGCATTTAATTTGCTGAGTTTAAAGCTTAACGACTGAACCAGGGTTATTAAAGCTGCATTTCATCTGCACACCACCATTCAAGCACGGAAAATATTTTTATGCTATAAATCTGCTTATATATATATATATATATATATATATATATATATATATATATATATATATATATATATATATATATATATATATGTATATATATATATATATATATATATATATATATATATATATATATATATATATATATATATATATATATATATATATATATATATATATAAAATCAATTAAACCACGAAATAAGTGGTTTTGAATAAGTTACCAAACTGCGGCAGGGCAGGGATCGACTCCACGACACATTGTCCCTATAGAGACAACACATCGTACATGTCACTTTATTCACTCAGCCATCGATCCTACAAAGATCACGCACCCATCAGAGCTAGGTGTTTTTCGTGAGCCGAGGACACTCGTGGCAGTGGTATTCTCAAGGATTAATTTCAGCCTCCTTCTTTATGAATATATTAGGGTTAAAAACGACAGCTAGGAAAGTACTTTGCCGGCTATGATCACCTCATATACCACTTTCAATTTAGACTTTCCCCAGTATCATAGACAGAAACACTGGTGACTTATGGAAACAAAGGAAATTTTGTATTATATATAATAAGACGAGATTTACATAACATCTGCTGTTGTTCCATGGAGAACATTATGGGATTCAACGAGACACTTGTGTAAAATTTAAATATTTTCGCATGAGCAGTAGAGATGATAGTGACTTATGTTGAGATGGGATTGGTGATGTAAGACGAGGCTGAAGTGAGATGAAATTACTAGTGGTAATGTAGGTAATGATGAAAACGCTGTCATGTTGCTGATAGTGTTAAGCATCTTCAGATTAGGATAAAATCTTTGTTCAGTGAAGTCTCAAGTCATCACAAGAAGTGTGTAATAATTCTGGGGAGTCTCTAATAAATATGTAATGTTTTTCTTGAGCATTAAAATGTTTGGTGATTTTTTTCGGACTTTGAATTAAAAGGATGTTTTTTCTCGGACCTTCAAATGAAATGTGTAATATTTTTTAGAACATTATAATGAAAGTTCTAAGCTCAAGAAGAATGCTCAAGAAGAATGCTCGAGAAGAATGCTCAAGAAGAATGCTCAAGAAGAATGCTCAAGAAGAATGCTCAAGAAGAATGCTCGAGAAGAATGCTCAAGAAGAATGCTCAAGAAGAATGCTCAAGAAGAATGCTCGAGAAGAATGCTCAAGAAGAATGCTCGAGAAGAATGCTCAAGAAGAATGCTCAAGAAGAATGCTCGAGAAGAATGCTCAAGAAGAATGCTCGAGAAGAATGCTCGAGAAGAATGCTCAAGAAGAATGCTCGAGAAGAATGCTCGAGAAGAATGCTCGAGAAGAATGCTCAAGAAGAATGCTCGAGAAGAATGCTCAAGAACAATGCTCAAGAACAATGCTCGAGAAGAATGCTCAAGAAGAATGCTCAAGAAGAATGCTCAAGTAGAATGCTCAAGAAGAATGCTCAAGTTGAATGCTCAAGAAGAATGCTCAAGAAGAATGCTCAAGTTGAATGCTCAAGAAGAATGCTCAAGAAGAATGCTCAAGATGAATGCTCAAGAAGAATGCTCAAGAAGAATGCTCAAGAAGAATGCTAAGAAGAATGCTTAAGAAGAATGCTCAAGTTGAATGCTCAAGAAGAATGCTCAAGAAGAATGCTCAAGTTGAATGCTCAAGAAGAATGTTCAAGAAGAATGCTAAGAAGAATGCTTAAGAAGAATGCTAAGAAGAATGTTCAAGAAGAATGCTAAGAAGAATGCTAAGAAGAATGCTCAAATAGAATGCTCGAGAAGAATACTCGAGAAGAATGCTCAAGTAGAATGCTCGAGAAGAATGCTCAAGAAGAATGCTCAAGAAGAATGCTCAAGTAGAATGCTCGAGAAGAATGCTCAAGAAGAATGCTCAAGTAGAATGCTCGAGAAGAATGCTCAAAAGAAAGCTCAAGAAGAATGCTCAAATAGAATGCTCAAGAAGAATGCTCAAGAAGAATGCTCAAGAAGAATGCTCAAGAAGAATGCTCAAGAAGAATGCTCAAGAAGAATGCTCAAGAAGAATGCTCAAGAAGAATGCTCAAGAAGAATGCTCAAGAAGAATGCTCAAGAAGAATGCTCAAGTAGAATGCTCAAGAAGAATGCTCAAGTAGAATGCTCAAATAGAATGCTCAAGAAGAATGCTCAAGAAGAATGCTCAAGTAGAATGCTCAAATAGAATGCTCAAGAAGAATGCTCAAGAAGAATGCTCGAGAAGAATGCTCAAGTAGAATGCTCAAGAAGAATGCTCAAGAAGAATGCTCAAGAAGAATGCTCAAGAAGAATGCTCAAGAAGAATGCTCAAGAAGAATGCTCAAGAAGAATGCTCAAGTAGAATGCTCAAGAAGAATGCTCAAGTAGAATGCTCAAGTAGAATGCTCAAGAAGAATGCTCAAGAAGAATGCTCAAGAAGAATGCTCAAGAAGAATGCTCAAGAAGAATGCTCAAGAAGAATGCTCAAGAAGAATGCTCAAGAAGAATGCTCAAGAAGAATGCTCAAGAAGAATGCTCAAGAAGAATGCTCAAGAAGAATGCTCAAGAAGAATGCTCAAGTAGAATGCTCAAGAAGAATGCTCAAGTAGAATGCTCAAATAGAATGCTCAAGAAGAATGCTCAAGAAGAATGCTCAAGTAGAATGCTCAAATAGAATGCTCAAGAAGAATGCTCAAGAAGAATGCTCGAGAAGAATGCTCAAGTAGAATGCTCAAGAAGAATGCTCAAGAAGAATGCTCAAGAAGAATGCTCAAGAAGAATGCTCAAGAAGAATGCTCAAGAAGAATGCTCAAGTAGAATGCTCGAGAAGAATGCTCAAGTAGAATGCTCGAGAAGAATGCTCAAGAAGAATGCTCGAGAAGAATGCTCAAGAAGAATGCTCAAGTAGAATGCTCGAGAAGAATGCTCAAGTAGAATGCTCGAGAAGAATGCTCAAGAAGAATGCTCGAGAAGAGTGCTCAAGTAGAATGCTCGAGAAGAATGCTCAAGAAGAATGCTCAAGAAGAATCCTCAAGTAGAATGCTCGAGAAGAATGCTCAAGAAGAATGCTCAAGTAGAATGCTCAAGAAGAATGCTCAAAAGAAAGCTCAAGAAGAATGTTCAAATAGAATGCTCAAGAAGAATGCTCAAGAAGAATGCTCAAGAAGAATGCTCAAGAAGAATGCTCAAGAAGAATGCTCAAGAAGAATGCTCGAGAAGAATGCTCAAGAAGAATGCTCGAGAAGAATGCTCAAGAAGAATGCTCAAGTAGAATGCTCAAGAAGAATGCTCAAGTAGAATGCTCGAGAAGAATGCTCAAGAAGAATGCTCGAGAAGAATGCTCAAGAAGAATGCTCAAGTAGAATGCTCGAGAAGAATGCTCAAGAAGAATGCTCGAGAAGAATGCTCAAGAAGAATGCTCGAGAAGAATGCTCAAGAAGAATGCTCAAGTAGAATGCTCAAGAAGAATGCTCAAGAAGAATGCTCAAGAAGAATGCTCAAGTAGAATGCTCGAGAAGAATGCTCAAGAAGAATGCTCGAGAAGAATGCTCAAGAAGAATGCTCAAGAAGAATGCTCAAGAAGAATGCTCGAGAAGAATGCTCAAGAAGAATGCTCAAGAAGAATGCTCAAGAAGAATGCTCGAGAAGAATGCTCAAGTAGAATGCTCGAGAAGAATGCTCAAGAAGAATGCTCAAGAAGAATGCTCAAGTAGAATGCTCGAGAAGAATGCTCAAGAAGAATGCTCAAGTAGAATGCTCGAGAAGAATGCTCAAAAGAAAGCTCAAGAAGAATGCTCAAATAGAATGCTCAAGAAGAATGCTCAAGAAGAATGCTCAAGAAGAATGCTCAAGAAGAATGCTCAAGAAGAATGCTCAAGAAGAATGCTCGAGAAGAATGCTCAAGAAGAATGCTCGAGAAGAATGCTCAAGAAGAATGCTCAAGTAGAATGCTCAAGAAGAATGCTCAAGTAGAATGCTCGAGAAGAATGCTCAAGAAGAATGCTCGAGAAGAATGCTCAAGAAGAATGCTCAAGTAGAATGCTCGAGAAGAATGCTCAAGAAGAATGCTCGAGAAGAATGCTCAAGAAGAATGCTCAAGAAGAATGCTCGAGAAGAATGCTCAAGAAGAATGCTCAAGTAGAATGCTCAAGAAGAATGCTCAAGAAGAATGCTCAAGAAGAATGCTCAAGAAGAATGCTCGAGAAGAATGTTCAAGAAGAATGCTCAAGTAGAATGCTCGAGAAGAATGCTCAAGAAGAATGCTCGAGAAGAATGCTCACGAAGAATGCTCAAGAAGAATGCTCAAGAAGAATGCTCGAGAAGAATGTTCAAGAAGAATGCTCAAGTAGAATGCTCGAGAAGAAAGCTCAAGAAGAATGCTCAAGAAGAATGCTCAAGAAGAATGCTCAAGAAGAATGCTCAAGAAGAATGCTCGAGAAGAATGCTCAAGAAGAATGCTCAAGAAGAATGCTCAGAAAGAATGCTCAAGAAGAATGCTCAAGAAGAATGCTCAAGAAGAATGCTCAAGAAGAATGCTCAAGAAGAATGCTCGAGAAGAATGCTCAAGAAGAATGCTCAAGAAGAATGCTCAAGAAGAATGCTCAAGAAGAATGCTCAAGAAGAATGCTCAAGAAGAATGCTCAGAAAGAATGCTCAAGAAGAATGCTCAAGAAGAATGCTCAAGAAGAATGCTCAAGAAGAATGCTCAAGAAGAATGCTCAAGTAGAATGCTCAAGAAGAATGCTCAAGAAGAATGCTCAAGAAGAATGCTCAAGAAGAATGCTCAAGAAGAATGCTCAAGAAGAATGCTCAAGAAGAATGCTCAAGAAGAATGCTCAAGAAGAATGCTCAAGAAGAATGCTCGAGAAGAATGCTCGAGAAGAATGCTCGAGAAGAATGCTCAAGAAGAATGCTCGAGAAGAATGCTCTAGAGAAAATCTTTCGAAGAACTACCATAGAAAATGAATAATAATGATGAAAGCTTTGTGGATCTTCAAGGAAGATTTATTGAAATAGAGAAATATTAATTAATAAAAATTAAGTATAGAGTAATAAGATTTTCATTTCATTCCTTCTTTGTAGAATAAAATATTTAGTGTTTGATGTAGAAACAGTTTGTTCTATGTAAACTTGTCTTAAACTAATTTTTTACTTTGTCGTGGTTGTATATTTACCTCTAAGATTACGTTCATCCTTTGTTACCTCAGTCATTACTCAAGTTTAACTTTGTTACCTCAGTCATTACTCAAGTTTAACTTTGTTACCTCAGTCATTACTCAAGTTTAACTTTGTTACCTCAGTCATTACTCAAGTTTAACTTTGTTACCTCAGTCATTACTCAAGTTTAACTTTGTTACCTCAGTCATTACTCAAGTTTAACTTTGTTACCTCAGTCATTACTCAAGTTTAACTTTGTTACCTCAGTCATTACTCAAGTTTAACTTTGTTACCTCAGTCATTACTCAAGTTTAACTTTGTTACCTCAGTCATTACTCAAGTTTAACTTTGTTACCTCAGTCATTACTCAAGTTTAACTTTGTTACCTCAGTCATTACTCAAGTTTAACTTTGTTACCTCAGTCATTACTCAAGTTTAACTTTGTTACCTCAGTCATTACTCAAGTTTAACTTTGTTACCTCAGTCATTACTCAAGTTTAACTTTGTTACCTCAGTCATTACTCAAGTTTAACTTTGTTACCTCAGTCATTACTCAAGTTTAACTTTGTTACCTCAGTCATTACTCAAGTTTAACTTTGTTACCTCAGTCATTACTCAAGTTTAACTTTGTTACCTCAGTCATTACTCAAGTTTAACTTCTGGTCAGTTTCTTAGCTAGAACGAAGATTGTCAAAAAAAAAAAGAGTATGTCGATGAAAAATAATGAGAGTAACACAAGAAATTCATAATTTGATGTGTTTTGATCGTGTATTATTTGCTCATAATGCGATTATTTCTTCGTTTGACTTATTTCTGCCTCTCTTTCTTACCTTCTTTGACTTGAGATTACTTTAATTCTATGTGCGTGTACTCAGCAGTTTGTACTCACCTATTTGTGGCTGCAGGGGTCGACTCCTAGCTCCTGGCCCCGCCTCTTCGCTGATCGCTAATGCGTCCACTCTCTAGCTGCTTAAAGAACGTTATTATGGATCCTGCATCCACCACTTCACTCTTCAGATTGTTCGTTCCACTTCCTGACAACTCTAAGGGCGAAGAAGTACTTCCTAACATCCCTGTGACTTATATGAGCTTTTAAATTACAATTGCTTCCCCTTGTTCCTGTGTCCCATCTCTGAAACATTCTGATGATGCCCATCTTGTCAATTCCTCTCAGTATTTTATACGTCGTTATCATGTTTCCTCCTATCCCTTCTGTTCTCCAGTGTCGTCAGGTTGAGTTACCTTAACCTCTCCTCATTGAACATACTCCTTAGCTCCGGGACTAGTCTCTGCAGTCTTCTTTGTCCTTTCCCAAGCTTCATGACTTTGCACTTGCTGAGCTTAAACTCCAGGAGCCATTTGTCGGACCAGGCTTGCAGCCTGTCCAGATCTCCTTGTAGGCTTACTTGATCCTCGTCCACTTGTATTCTTCTTAATAATTTCACATCGTCTGCGAACAGGAGCACCTCATGTCATTCACTCATACAAGAAATAGCACGAGACACAAGCACCCGCACTGACAGCTTGTCACGTACCAACACATGTTGTTTTCTTCCTGTCAGGTATTCCCGGATCCATCGCAGCACTTTCCCCACTACTCCTGCCTGCTCCTCTAGCTTTTCAACTAGCCTCTTGTGTAGTACTGTGTCGTGAACCTTCTTACAATACATGAAGATGCGCTCTACCATCCCTCTCTCAACTATATTAAATATGTTACCTCGTCTTAGAACTCCAGTAGGTTTTTGATGCAAGATTTCTCTTCCCCTGAAGCCGTATTGGTGACCCTCTTTCTTTATAGATGCTCCGCCACTTTTCTCCTGATAATCTCCATAACTTTATATACATAACTTTACGACACTGGTCTGTAGTTTAGTGCTTCCTGTCTGTCTCCTCTCTTAAAAATCAGGACTATATTTACTGTCTTCTACACCTCAGTCAGTTGCCCTAGTGACAAATTTAATGATGATTATTGTTAGTGGCACACACAGTGCATCTGTTACCTCTCTCAGGGCCAAGGAGAGATGTTTTCTGGGCAGTACGACTTTGAGATATCTAGTTCACCTGGCAGTTTCTTCGTCTCCTTCTTGGTGGTTGTGTGCAGTGTGTGATATCCGCTACGTCTGAACTGTGCAAGGTGAATAAATGGTTAAAACTTGCTGCTTCATTGTCTCCTCTCCAGTTGTGTACATAACATGTTGGTATATAAAGAAAAAAAAAGGTGCAATACCGTGACTGAAACAATACACAAATAACCCGCATGTAGGAGAGAGGAGGTAATGACGATATTTCGGTCTGAATTGGACCAATTACAGAGTCCGAAACATCGTCATTAGCGCCTCTCTCCTCAATATCCACTGATGTTCCTGTACCCAGCACCTTGATCCTATCAGACCTCCTCTCTGTATTCTGCTTCAACACTTCCAGTTCCTCCCAGGCTCTGCATCTTTGCCTCAGCAGCAACAGCTCACAACTCTCACTTCTTTTTTTTATTTTTATTAACACACTGGCCGATTCCCACCAAGGCAGGGTGACCCGTAAAAGAAAAACTTTCACCATCATTCACTCCATCACTGTCTTGCCAGAAGGG